>NC_054828.1:90190966-90492736 GCF_018345385.1 Vulpes lagopus | reverse complement strand
TTAGAAGGAATTTGGATGGCAGGAAATACAACAAACAGTGCTAAGTGATGTAAAGTATACACTGCAAATCATCTGTGAATCTACAGCACTAGAGAAGCTTTCAAAGATAAGCATGCTTCATTGTCAAAGTGGGCAAATCATGCCCAAATGAATACCCTCTTTCCAAGTGCATTGGGGAAGGAGACTTGCATAATAATCATGTGCAGTTTTAGTGTTTAAACCTTCCCAACATTGGCTATTTGACAGCAGAGTCTGACATAACTCCTGCTCAGTACATAGAGAACTTTTGGTTTGCTTTGGAAAATTGTCCTGCTTATGTGGATTCTCTAGTTTATGGACATTTCTTCATGGCCATCAATATTTCTAAATGTGTCAATGGTAATATAATCCCTTTCCATTTTTGTCAGAATATCAGAATGTCTCCAAGCTAGAGTCTCTTGTCCCTAATTCCTTCCTTTTATTTTTCTTCTGCAGTTGTGGATATGAGTGATGATATGACCTTTTGTATAACTGAGAAAATGGCTACCTGATTATATCTTAATAAATAATCTTTGCACTACATTCACTTGCAGCCTCCTCAACTCTTCTAAGCAAGTATCATATATTGTAAAGTCACCATATGATTGAGTGGAATGGACTCAGGGAAAGTATGGAGCTGGATCATATGCAAATATTTTGACATGTGGCTTTGATACATGACATATCTAAACATAATACCTCCTCTGCAAGATTTACAATTCCATGGTCTTGATAACCTGCGTGTTGTGCAACAACACAAATCTAAACCACTGTATTCCAAGTGATTGAAGACTCTCAGCTTCTCAGAAAGCCTTCCCAGTATAATCCAGTCTACCCAACAGTACAGGGTCACATCTTAGTTCTTAGACATGTATTGGCTTCACCTTCAAGTTGACACTTGGCACGTGTCTAGGTACCCCAAAAGTTTGCACATTCATCAGAGCAGGAGCCAGGCCATACATGTGTTTCAACCCCTATAACACATACCTTAGTACCTCCCAGTTTCCTACTCATAAATTCATACCAATACCACAAAGGAATTTCTACAATTCCGCATAAGTAACTTTTAATTTTAAAGTCCCAATGATGCCTAAATCCATCCATTTACCTAGTAGATAAAGATTTTTTTAATCTCAAACAATCAGAACAAAATTATGGAGCTAAAAAAAACAAATCAATCTTCCAAATCAACACATAGCTAACAACTATCACATGTTTGACATTGTCCATTTAAAAGAATAGAACCCACTTGTTAACCAAATAACACTACATCAAATATAGGGTACATTCTAAAACCTACTTTGGACTGAAACTTTCTTTCTGGTCTATAGAAACGGTATGTCTCATATTAAAATAATGTCTCATTACCTAGTCAGTTTTTTTCCCATAAGCAATTTCTTTGAAAAATATATTATAAAACCATACAGTTTTAGAGCAGAGTACTTCAGG
Organism: Vulpes lagopus; assembly: GCF_018345385.1. NCBI lineage: Eukaryota > Metazoa > Chordata > Mammalia > Carnivora > Canidae > Vulpes > Vulpes lagopus. The sequence goes on along the minus strand of NC_054828.1, from coordinate 90,491,269 downwards.
ATATATCTTGTAGATCATCAATCACGACTTTACAATGAAAACACTGAGGCCAGAGATCTAAGTAATTTTCTTTCAGTTACCTTATTAGTCAATGACAGAAATGGAGCTTTTATTACCAGTGTTAAGACCCCAGATTAATTCAACTTCTGTTACACTTCATTGCTTTATTTACAGCACAATATGTAGTATTATTTTTAAATTAGAATTTTAATACATACAAATGGATTAAAATATGAACACCACTATAAACGAAACATGCACATGAAGATAAACAAGTGCATGCACAATGCATTCCATGATAGACTCTCTGAATTTGCACAAGTGTACAACACAACTGTTCTTAACTCACGAAGTTAAAGATGATTGTATTCCAAGGGTTTGTAAAATATGAGCATTTCTTACCTGGCAGCTGTATGAGGGGTTGATAAAAGACATTAAAAACTTGAGCTATAGTTAGACATTGGATTTTTCTGGCACTGAAGGTTTCCTTCTACCTGGGTTTGAGGGGGCAAGTATTTTTAAAGGAATGTAGGCCAAAGACTTGAGAGAAATAACCTAACATGTAAGACTTTGGTGTTGCTACCCGCATTGCAATATTAAGTTGATTACAGGTGATTATCACTTCAATCTTCCTACTGACCAATTATGGCCCTATCTTCCAATATTGTACCTGAAATCTCTACCAAGAGTCACTTCAGGTTAGAAAGCATAGGTGGAAATATCACTTCAGAATTTGTCATGCTACTCCATCCCAGGTAATGAAAAGAACAGGATTATCTCTCATGCTTTTGAGTTCTAAGAATGCATAACTTAGCGGGGCAGGAGGGAGAGAAGGTCTACACATAACAGAAAAGCTAATGATGGAAAAGGGCACTTCCTTTTAAACTGCCTCCAATTTTCCCACACCAATATCCAAACATAGTTAACTAGGGATGTATTCTTTGAAAAAAAAAATGAATGATATCCTCTTAACATATTTCCTAATACCCATGACCCACATCAAGAAGCTTTTATCTCACCCCATGAAAACAAAGAGGGCCTCACATTCTGATGGTCAAACCCTTTTAGAAGTACCCACACTGATGCTGCAACATCCTTTAAAGACTTAACCTCCTCCATGAACCTCCTTTGCCCTTTTATATATAAGCTGACATCTTGACAGTTTTAATAGGCACCCTGGAGGAAACAAGTAAACTGGAGGGAAAATTCTCACTCCAGTTGATCTTTTCTTTCTAAATACTAAGGCATACAAAAAAATTAATCATTATTATAGAAACCCAAATGAAACAAAGAACAGTGACATTTCACAGCTCTTAACTATGAAAAAAAATCTTACAAAACAGTATCAGAGTTATGACATGCAACATCAACAAAACAGTAGCAAGTCTGGTTGTGACATCTTGAAATAGCTGCACCTTTACATTACAAAGCTTGCATCTGTTTACATCAAAACCAAGTTTGTTAATTCTTTATGCAACGGTTTCTTCACAATTTTACCCAACAATTTTAAAAGAGCAGACTGATTCTCTCAGCCAACATCAAAAAAGGATATTTTGTGACTCTGTAATCTTTCAAATGAAGAATACATTCTCTTAACTAGCCTTCCTTAAAGAAGCTCATCAAAGGACTACAGAATGGATTCATTCCACATATGCAATGACTTTCAGTCCCAATGGGAAGAAAGACTAAGAAATAAAGGAATGAAATACCATTTCTACTTCTCAAGTTTAGATCATGCTTGAAGAATGTATATCAGTCCTGTGGAATTCTCAACTCATACAAAGAATACATAAGTTGATCCTTTACTCAAAGTTGGTTAATAGTAGTAAAGAAGACTCGAGTGGTCACATCTTTATGTCTTTGAATCCCCACCCACCTGCTTTCAAAATTAATGTTTACAATGAGACAGATTACATCAGAAAGCAAAGTTACTCACCATGGAGGAATCACTGCTTCCACTCCCGATCGGAGCTCCCTCAGCACAGGTTGGGAGGTGGGTAGAAAGTTGACTAGCCCTGCCCCCATCTATGACATCACAATCTACCTCATAAAAGGTAGTGAAAGTGCTCTGAACTCCTGTCTGATTTCCGAGAGATACAGAAAAGAGTGAGTGAGAGAGAGAGCAAGAGAAAAAAAAAAAAAACGTACCCTATTGGGAAGGGATTAGGGAAGTGGAAGAGGGAGTGGGTCATTGGGAGAAAGAGGCATATGAAGGAATTAGGTGCTGAAAGAGATATGGGTGGGCATCATGATATTAAGCAGCCCGGGCATATGAATTCCTCATTGGCTATCTTGAACAGATAAATGGACCATTTGGGAGAAGGAGAATGAAGAAGCACGTGCCTTGTCAGGCATTGGTGGGGACAATCATGGTGGGGAGATTCAAGGGGGGGTGAAACCCCTATTTAAAGCATTGAAGATCACCAAGAGAGAAAGCAAGGGCTGCAGCTCTTAAAGCCTGGAACAGTATGTGGGGAATCTCAGATGTCTTTCTTGGAAGTTCCATCGCCCTGCTGTGTGACCTTCATCAAGCCCTTGGCCTCTGCATCTCCAGTCAGTACATGGTACTAAAAGGATACTTACCTCGTTCATGGAATCACTGAAGAACTAATGCATTCATTGTTGCTACAACTGCAACTCTTTTTACTCTTCCTTTTTGTACCCAAGGAGGGGCTGTGTGACAGGCACATTTTAAAAGATAAGCCAATAACCAATGCCTATCTCTACTTCTGAAAATGTTATCTTTAGCATAAAATATTACTGTCAATGTTGACCAGTTTTTCTGTGTGTACTGAATATAACATGTATGTAAATGGGTTAATCAAAGCCCACCTTCAAAACTCGAGGAAAATCAAATGGGAAGATTTCTGTAACCATAAGGTCCCTACACTGCCACTGTCAGAGGTCAAGTTTTAGTACCCAGTGATGCTAACTGACCAAGGATTTGTGACACATGCAGTGAAGCTATAGTCATATAGTTATAGCTTAATTTAACCTCTGAGTCCATTTTGGGAGGAGGGGGAAAGCAGGCAAGGTGAGAGAATAATATGGAGAACACTAAGGTCTTTTTTTAATGGAGATTTAGGAGTTACAAACTATGAATTACTCAAAGTTGTCAAGTGGGTAGTAACAAAACAAAAGAAAGGGGTGATATTGAAAAGCAGGTAAGTCCTGAAACCATCCACATGGAAGCCAGATCTTTATCTGCCCAGTGGAATATATGAAAATCGAAACCCACTCATGCCACAGAAAATATTTTAGTATAAGTAATAGCTTACATTTCATGGCATCATAAATGGGTAAGCCCAAAACTTGTTTCTATATGCAGATGAACAATATTCTTTATTCAATTTTTTTATGTTTTAAGAAAATATAATTCTATTTTTAGTCCTGCCATTCTTAGCTCACTAAATATGTAAGCATATTAAATAATCACAATTTAAAAGTTAAGCAAAATAGGCAGATAGGGAGCATTTTGAAACACAGGTGCTACTAAATTCAAACTGATAATGGATTTGGCAACATCACTCACATGTTTTACTTTAAAATAAATGCTAGACATTTAAAAAAATGTCTTTAGAGAATTAAAGACAATAGAAAAGAAAAAAATCTGACATTTATGAAGAAAAAAGGAATTTTTCTTACACTTAATGTTTTCTATACTTATTAGAGGAAGCAATGATAACTCTGCATATGTTTCTCTCACTGTATTATTGTATTTCTGTTTTCAGTAATTCTAAATCTAAGTTCAAATTCTGTATTCAACAGCTTTTTTGTATGAGTTTTCACAATTGGCCTATGAGGCACTATTTTTACCTATTGGATCATTGACTAGTTGGCTTATCCTTGCTTTTTTATGCTTTTATTATTATAAATAATACCATTTGTTTTAGAAAGCAGGCATCTCCTGACTTTCCCATTATAGGGAATGTGCTATTCATTTACCATAATTCTCAGTTTCAAAAATGATTATTATGTATTAGAAACTTATTTGTTTCATCTCACCTTATACAAAATTTAAAGATTATTTTAAGATTATTAATGGCAATTATTCATTCATCCAATAAACACCTTAAAAATTTTACTACCCAACAAAGAAGGCACATCTGCCAATGTTATCAGAATAAAAATGGAGTTAAATGTTTTTTAAATACCTAAAATAAACTAGACTCATATCTATTGATATTCCTTATTATCTATTACTTATTTGGAAATGGAGCATGACTTCAGGAACCCAATGCAAAACTAGGCTGCATCAAAAGGATGCAGAGTGGTGAACTGTGCTGACGTTTTAGGTGAATTTAGTATGATCGATTGTAATAATGTCTTTAGTTATATTAGTTAAAAAATTTCTTTGACACAGAATGCAATGCCAAGATCAGATAATTTCCAACTCTTCTTAAGATCTAGCCTCTTGACATTGTTTATGAAAGCTAAGTGTCACTACAGTTATGAATTTGAAGCATACTTTCTATGATATCACATAAATGGATGAGTTAGCCTTTCAAGACAAGGTATGAAGTGGTTGTAGGATTTCAGTCAAGAGACCCCATTATTGCCCTTCAATCATGAAGTCGTGATTATAACTTCATCTGATCAGAGATGGATGTAGGGTTGATTTCAAAATTTTGCTTGTTGAAAAGTGTTTTTACTTAACTTAGTGCAAAAGATCAAGAAAAGTCAGGTGGAATAATTTGTACATTTCAAAAGAATAATCTGGAGGTGTATTTATAAAGTAATTCATTGTGGAAGACACGATCAGGCAGTTGGCGTGCAGTCTGACCAAGCTGTTATTATCGAAGAGAATTATCTCAGCAAGAGAGAATCCAAATAATTTTGATAGCAACAGATTTGAACTGGGAGTTTCTAGATAAAGAGATTCTATTTTGAGTTTGTTTTATGATAGTGTCTCACACACAGAACCTTGGACTTAAAAGAGTACATGGTTCTTATAAGACGACGCTAACTGGAACTTCTCCAGGAACTTCTCTAAGTTGAGAAATAGATTCGCAAAAGGAAATGGATGAAAGAGGTCAAGATATAGATTGTGCAGATTTGACAGAAGATCTAGCCGGAACTCCAGTCAAGTTCATTATCAGCAAGGCATCTGCACAGATGAAGGTATTCAGAGAAAAGCAATAAAATAAGATACAGTATTGATGATGAAAGAAAAGATTAAAGTCTAAATTAAGTAAGCTTGCCTTCAAGAAAATTGGGTTAGGATGAAATATTTGAAATATATTTATTGCCCACAAAGAAAATGACTGTTCAAGATAGAGTAAGACAATATGTCCTGAAGCAGTAATAGAAATCCGAGCTAAGAAAACTACACACTGCCCATCCAGAAGTCTTTCCTATTTGTGAGATACATGGGCCATAACATGGCACATATTTCTCTCCTAAGGGCTGTGATAAAAGCCACATTTGATAAATCATTTAAATTAAGCTGGAGAAAGCATTTGGCAAAATAATCTGTAGGAACAGAATGGAGAAAATAGTAAGTTAAACACATTTTTATTTCTAGAATATAGTAAACCAAGAACAACAGTTAATACACAGAGATAGCCATCAACAGATACCCTACTATTTTTGCTGAGAATGTTAAACAGGAAGATGAGAAACTAAATCGAAAAAGGAAAACCCAATGGACTACACAATTTAATAAATTCACAATGGACAGAAAGATTTATCCTCTTCATAGAAATTATTAGTTATTAGAGATAAAGGACTTTGAATACCTTCACCAAACCAATATTTAGCACTGTGCCTTTTAAGTAGTTGAAACACCCTCGAAATGATGTTCAATGATTCAGAAAATATCCTTATGTGAACTGGAAGTACAACTCTTTGAAGCCCTGATTGTTAGCTTGTCACTAGAAGTTAGGAACAAGATATAAAAATGCTAATGCTTTTCTAGAAAGATAGGGTTGTCAAAATTTTATCAAGTCTAATACTAAACATAAAATCCTGCCTCCATTTTGCTATGCAGTCTCTTAATCTCTTTTATTTTGAATCATCTGAGGTAATAGAAAATTGTGCAAAATCAGTAATAAGATGCCAGATAATATTTAGGGTATATTTTAATATTCATCTTCTCTTATTTATATATCCTATATCAGTTTATTCACATTTTAGCTGCTTTTTCTTCCAACTTTTTCTTCCAACCCAGGAATTCCTGAGGTATATCCAAGTAGGAACATGAAAAAAAAATCACAATGAATTTAGGTAACCAATTCAAAATAACGTATTTCTTGACTAGAGCTGACAAATCCACGTGTACACAAGAAAACCAGAAATCAAATTAAATTATAGATACTGCTTATAAATAAAATTATTTTACCTAACACTGTGGATTCCCATAATTATTTGATTCAATTTAAGGGAATATGTATTATCTGGGTTTATTCTTACATATCCACAACTAGTTAAAAATGAAGAGACAGTGCCTAAGGCACTACTATAGACATGATTTAAAATATATTAATAAAGAAAGAACAGTTTAGAATGAAATCAATTATAGCAAACTATCTCAAAATCAGAATGTGTCTCACGGGAAAATGTTATAAATCAGTACTTCTTCAATAGGTTTTCCTGTGTTGCACAGACACCAAAAGATAGGCACAATTAGTTTCCCTTAACCAGGTACCTCCATGTGTCTAATTTCCAAGTTTTCATAAAATATTACTCATCATTGGCTGCCAAATAATGGTCTGAATATTAACTGAAATCTAAAACATCAAATTAACTGAATATTAACTGAAATCTTGCTACTAGATTAAGGTGTGAATTATTGCTGCCTTTTTAATTCAAGGCTTTCAAATCTTGAATAGCTTCTAAAACCTAAAGGAATGAAAGTACACTGACTGACGGACAAGTAATGGCACTGACCTTTCTAAGGCAGAGTCACTCTTCATAAAGCCACTAGCCACTTCTACTCTGATGAGTAATAATGAATCCCCTCAAACTAAAATAGAAATATCTCCGTTTACAAGCTCAGGTGATGCAATCAAATCAATTCATCAAGTAAATCCAAGTTAGGTCAACCCATGTCTTTACTTAAGGTAAAAAGAGTTCTTTGCTTGGTTCATGCTCCAGCTTAGCCACAAAGAGTCTGTCTTCTTATTTTAAAATGAGAGCATTAGAATATAAAGTCTTCTTCTATGCATAAAACAAATCAGATAACCAACTGGTGTAATTTCATCAGTGAAAATCTGATTTATTTTTTCAATAAGTAGATCGAATTGATAATGTTAGGGTCATAATCACTGAGTATGTAACTTAAGAGCTACTTCTCTTAACAGAGCAACATACCATTCTCCTTTGAACAAGACTATTTAAATTCAGGGAGACACTTGACAGGTGTGGTACACTAGTCTCAAAACTTCCTATGATGCCTGGCACCCAAGGAGATTTTCACTTTTCTTATAAAAATCCCCATTTTCCATTTCTTCCACATGTAATGCCTTGAGTTTGTTAAATATCACTTTTATAACACTGGAAGAATGAATTTGCTCTGAAAAATCACTTAAGGGCAATTTTTTCCTGAAAGTTTGCCTGATTTGGGTTGTGTAAAAATCAATGACCATGTATGCTGATATAAATGTAACTAAGGAAGACTTAATGAGGGAATCAGAAATTAAATGGTTATTATTTTACTGCCATAACAGATTGGGAGGGCTAGGTTTTTTGGAGAAAGACAGAATTATTCAGCAACCCATCTTACTAGTAAAGTATATGCAAAGAACTATGGCCATTCTGCTAATGATAGATACTTATTTAATTTTCTTACTGTTACAGAGTATTTCTACCATTCTTCCATCCAGATTTGTAATCTGAAGCTTTGGTTTTACTCTCTGTAGATCTAGACTCTCCTACTGTTCTATAGTTCATGAAGTCTGTTATACCCAAATACTTAATGACTCTGGAAAAGCTGGAGAAAATTCTTTGGAACTCCTGCTAATTTCCTGAATACGTACTCTTTTGTTCACATGAAGCATAGAAATGCATTCCAGATCCAAATTGAAATAGCTAATAATTTAGATTTCTTACCGTTACTACTACACTGATCAGTCAGTAGAGATAATCAAGATTTAACAATAGACAGAATCAGAGTATATATTAAAAAAAGACTCTTTCCCAATAAAAGGGTACAAGTTGTACAAAAGTACAAGGCTATACAAGTACAATGCTTGTTTCAATGACTGCTTCAGCCCACTACAAAATACACTATTTTTTATAAATACAGAACTTTTCAAATAAAATGCAATTCTCATCTCAATAAATCACATTTTAAAATAAATAGTTAAAAGTATGTAATATAAATGTATAAAATAAAATCCATAATATATATTTTAAAATATACATATAGCATTATACAAATAATTCCCATATTTTCTTTTCCCTAAATTGTCTTGGATCAGATATGTCACAGTTGTCAACCACTTGTTCAGTTCCTGATTACTGCTTATTCAGGTGGTAAAGGAGTAAATATCAAATCATGTATATTTGCTGCATGTTTATGTTCGTGTATATGCACATATGTATCTTTGATTATATGCCATAGTCCGGTAGGATTGATTTGACCATTATCACTTCGTAGTATTGTATGAATAGTTTCATTTATTACTATGAATATTCATGTTGATTTTAATTGAGTCCAAATTTTAATGATCGAAACATAGGCAATAAAGACTATAACTGACCTCTTTATTCTCCAATTTTCTCTTTACCAATTCAAATCCTACCAATGTCACAAATTATATTTGCTCACTTTGTCAAGTTTCTCTCCATAACCCACTTGAGAGGGATTCAAATTTGAAAAGGAGAGATTTAAACGGCAAAGAACAAAATTATACATTAGGTAGGGCAAGTTACTCAATCCTCCAGGGATAGAGTAGGGCTCCATTCAATCAGGCTGAGGATGTAACTAACATTCCACACCTCCAAACTCTGCTCCTAAATTTTGTTAAGAGAAAAAGACACTTATATGCAACAAAATCTATTAAAGTGTGTGGGATTTTCATGGGGAGTCAACTATAATTTACAATCTGTGTCCTTCTATCTCTGACCTAAACACTGAATTCCTGTCCAAGGTAGGGTTAATTGCTATTGCATTCTGGCTTCACTGATCTAATGTATTTGATCTTCTTAAAAATAATTAAGCAGAATTTTTCAGATTTATGAAAATGCTTGATGTTTAGCACTCTACATTCTAAAATTCCATATTAGTGTTTCCAATCTCATTCAGAAAAATTCAGAAGTATAAATGTTAGAGTAGCTAAAGATAATCAAAGGCTATGGAATGTTTATTTCTCCAGATCCATATGTACATCTTCATTTTAAAATTTAAGAGAAGGACAAACATTATATGTTCTCATTCATTTGGAGAATATAAATAATAGTGAAAGGGAATATAAGGGAAGGGAGAAGAAATGTGTGGGAAATATCAGAAAGGGAGACAGAACATAAAGACTCCTAACTCTGGGAAATGAACTAGGGGTGGTTGAAGGGGAGGAGGGCGGGGGGTGGGGGTGAATGGGTGACGGGCACTGAGGGGGGCACTTGACAGGATGAGCACTGAGTGTTATTCTGTATGTTGGCAAATTGAACATCAATAAAAAATAAATTTATTAAAAAAATAATAAAATACATTTAAGAGAATCCATTAAATCTTCTAAAACCTAGCATATAAAAATTAAAAACACAACAATCAAATATACAGATAATATCCACATCATAGCACTGGAACGAACTTGTATTCAAAATATGTTTGCACACTTGAAAAAATAGCTCAACTTTTCTGCCATGATGAATATAAATGCTGTCACATTTAATGGATATTACCTGCACTAAAATAATTTACAATATGCTACAGTTAAGTTTCTCTTTCCTTTGTTTTCTTCCTTTTTTCACAACTCTTCCCTCCTACTGTCCCACCTTCCCTCTCTTTCTTTCTTCTTTTCTTCTTTGAACATTTCTTTTTCCAAAAAGCCTGTAAACTGACTTGAGAAATTAAAGAAATAAACACTAAGCAAATAAAGCCAGTATATAAATTAATGGATATTTAATCTTCTGGACTTAAGTTTCTTCTAGTTTCATCTTAGCATTTCCGTCACTGTTAGCTTTTAGTTTAGTTTTTTTGTTTGTTTGTTTGTTTTTAATTTTCTCTTTTCCATTGACCCCCTTAGCAACCACACAAATGGCTTAAGCTGAATTGGCTCACCAATGCATCGTCTATATAAGATTTAGTAAGTACAGCACTTTGGCTGGTGAGAAAGATTTAAGCCAATAACTTTTAAAAACAGATCTCCAGCCAGAAAATTAATGGTGCTTCTTACATAGCAGTTGTGTGAATGAGCACATGTAGGCACATATCCAGGATTGCATTATTTCTCTAACTTGCCAGCATGACTCAAGAGATTTTGTATCCATTGTCCCCCTGCTCATGACCTGATGAGCTTCCTGCCTCACCTCTCAAGCCAATGGCAGATACAACAGAAGCCTTTCCCAGTTTATACACACAGAATCACATAAAACATACGCATGCTGACATGGTATATAACTGTGCACATGTGCATTTGGTTCATCATGCTAGCACAAGGCTCTAAAAACAAAACTCTCAGCTTTGAAATTCCAATCATTTTTCTTGCCAAAATGGAAATAATCTATCCAAACCTCTTGTTTTAGGGGAAATTTTGACTACTAATACATATACCTTCCTGGGGGCTTTCATAGGTTTCTGAGAAGAAGTCACAGCTTTGAATCACTTGTACATAAACACATTGGGAAAAAGGAAGGAAGATTCAAGCATTTCTCTTTTTTTGATTGCATGTTATTATAGTTTTTCCTTAAAAACATAGCAACTTTGTCATGCCAGACAACAAAATAAATGAGGCCCAAAGCATGGGCACATTTTCTTGGCAAAATCATTGAAAGTTTGTGTGTATAGGGTCTTACATTCTTGACTCTTTCAGAACTTTGAAGGCAGTCATTTGTGGCTATTTTGCAAAACAAACGTTGATTTTTTTTTTTTCTCTATTGGCCATTAGTGAAGGAGGATGAAGAATAAGATGGAGGCAGAAGTGGCAAAGACAGCAGACTACAGATGCAGGAATGGCACCAAATAGCAATCAAGCTCTGAAAAAATGAGGAGGCCAAGAGCAGGTCCATGACTGAGCAATATATAGCAAAACTTTTATAATGCATTTGACTCAGAATTATTGTAAAGTTTTATAACATTCCTCTAGAAGAAGCCTTCTCCCATGCAAGGATATATGAACTTTGCCAGTAAGATTCAAAGAAGGAAACAGGCTTCTTGATGGTGTTCTCAATCTCAAACACCTCTTCAAATGCCAACAGTGCAAGTGATAAAAGCCAGTGATGGTTTGGACTACATCTAAATGAGGAAAAGACAATGGGAATGAGGCTCTGGAAGCAGTGATGAACGATGGGTACTGAGAGGATAATGGGGAGCAATTCTGCCAGTCAAATACCGCCTAGATGAGGTTGTGGAGTCTGAGATCCACAAAGATGCTGTGCGCATCCATGTAAATAATAAGATTTGGAAAGTGACAAATGAAAGCACACAAGGCAAGCTAAACAAAAAGCACTCAGTTCCACGGGTGCTATAAACAGATGGACATGAAAGCCGAATGGTATGGGAGACTATACCATTGAGTCTGAAGATAAGAAAGGAAGCAAGGGATATGCAATGTTTTGATCACTTCTTGGGAGAGAGAATCTTGGTAATTACCAACTCGGCAGAAAGGACACATTGCAAGACAGATTGCTCTTGGTTGTTGAAGAATGTTGAAGCAGAATCATTTTGGAAATGCAAAGAGGTGACTATGCTTTGGGAAGAGGCACAAAATAGCCATTTTATTGGACTCTAGGTGAGACTGCATGGAACAGGCTTTCCAGATGGCATCTCCATGCAAGCCAGATCAGCTCTTTTCCCAGCTGTTTTCTGCAAGCCAAATAATATTGAACCTGAAGCCTTTGGGTTCAAGAATGATTTTTCCACATATTTTTATCAAATGGTCAAACTGCTACATTTCTGAAAATACCCTGGTAAAGAATTGAGCTTCACAAGTAGTCTGATTCTCATAAAGCATTCACCATTTTGATCATGTTATATTCCTGGTAATGCCACACTTAAAATGGTAGCATCATGGTTGACTGGGAAAAGAACTAAAGGTGGCAGAGCCACGCTTTGGAATTCGCAAATAGTTTACAATAGATGGCACCTCATATTCAAAGAAAGGGACTGAGGGAGGAAAAGCCAAGGTGAAGAACCTCAACACATACATTTGGAAATCTTGCCAAGAAATCATAATGCTTCTATTAATTGAACTTATTTCTTTACGTTCGATGAAAGTGGACTGGATACTAAGGGAAACACTGGAGTGATTAAGCAAAGAATACATAATTGTTAGTGTTTGACAACTATGTTAGTTTTTGGCAACAGCACATCAACCTGTATTAAATTCAAATATTTTCTGGCTTTCAAGGGTTACTGATAACCTAGTATGCATTGGAACCTGATGAATGAATTCCTATTGTTTTCATCATCTCTAACATGTGAACACAATCCACACATAGAGAGGCTGGCTCCTGAACAGAGAGTGAAAATTACTAGGACTAACAAAGGAAGTAGACTCACAATGAGTAAATGTACAAAAGCTCCAAATAATTATAATAGTCACAGCTTGGCAATGAGTTTCCAGACTATGAAATTAGTTTTCTTGTGAAGAATGGAGATTTTACAAGGCTAGTATAAACACAGGGTAATTGGAAAATCAAATTGCTCTTTGTGAGTTATTGTAAGGTCTGGAATAATGGTGATAACATTTATTTAAAAAAAAAAAAAAACAACTCCCTATGAATCACTGTAGTTTGGTGTTTTTAGCAGTACTGTTGCCAAGAATGCTTGCCTTGGAAGTACAACAGTGGGAACTTTAATTGTGAAGCCCAAGTCCCGGCTTACCCCTGACACAATGAGCTCTCCTCCTAGATTCTGTACTTCTGCCTTCACCTTGCTGCAGATATTAAGCTGATGGCAATACAAGGCAATTCGTTGAAGATAGGCTAATAAATCCTGCTTACATGCTGAATCAGGACACTATAAAACATTAAAAAAAGTGATCTCAATTAGTAAGTATTCTTCAGTTTCTAACACTCACTATATAAAAGCTGTGAGAAGAAAGAGTTTTAGTGTCATATACCTTAATTACATCCATTTAACTTCATTTCTTTATAGCACATTTTAGGGAGGCCACAGCCAGTATTTTAGAATGGTCAGCTCTACTTTGATATAATTCTGTAAAAAGAATACTGAAGATTTTCCAGAAAGTCTTATTGGAACTTTGCTACATGTTTATGAGTAATTTACCAGTTGTCTTCTAAACTGTTAAGAAATCTAAATATTCTACAGTTTTTTTTTCCTAGTGGCCTATCCAACATTCACTATGTGTAGTTATTTTAATATGGATAACCAAAGCAACAGAGGCTGGAAGGAAATCACTCTGTGTAGTAATCTCTCTGACACAGCATGGATAGAATTTCAATTCAGTCAGTTGAGGGGAAAAAAATATCACTGTTTCCTTTGGCTTTCCCAGAAAAGTATTATTCATTAAAGGAAGTCTATCACACTTTTTGGATCTCCATATTTATCGAAATTTTAGCAACATTATAAACTGTCTTTAAATAAGAGACTCTAAGAAGGATTATGACCACCTTTAGAACAATATATTGAAGTAGAATGAGTTTGAAACAAATTATAACAAACCCCTAAGAGTAAAAACAAAACTCTTCAAAGGTTGTTCCAGAGTCAACTAGGAGCAGGGATTCTGGATTCTCCTTGTGACTTAGTGGGTAGATGTCCATCAAATACAACTGAGCTTAGCTGAACATTTCCATAGACATTTACGTGACTCCCTAAAGCATTTCTGAGGCTTCAGTGCCAATGGCTATTTAGTCACTGAAATATATTTCTATTGCTATCAAAAGTTCAGTTCAATATTCTGTGGGCCATCTCATTGTTCTAGCTCAGTTTGGTACTTGTAAAGGACATATACTCACCAGATCCTTGATGAAACACTGTAAGAATGAAGTACCTATAGCCAAAACTGAAGCAACTTATATAAAATAAGAGTGTAAGAAAAAGACTCCAGGTAGTTTTCCTTCAAACTTAAGAAAGGCAATTCTGAAAGAAAGAAAAGAAAAGAAAGAAAAAAGAAAAGAAAAAAAAGAAAAGAAAAGAAAAGAAAAGAAAGAAAAAGAAAGAAAGAAAGAAAGAAGAAAAGAAAGAAAGAAAAAGAAAGAAAGAAAGAAAGAAAGAAGAAGGAAGAAAGAAAGAAAGAAAGAATGAATGAAAGAAAGAAAGAAAGAAAGACAGTTGTTTCATTAATAATTTGAAGCCAGTGGTTGTGACATAGCCATTTCTTTAATAAATGACACAGGGGTCTTTTTTTATATAGAACACCATTATGGTACTTTTTTCACTAACTGCATTTATCAAGAAAGAATCCCATAGAGACTATTTTTAGCTTTCTACGAGTACTTAATACTGTAATATTTATCCTACTCCAGAGACCCATGTACTGAAAGGAATTAACTTTAAAATGATATCTCCCTAGAGGGCTGACAAGGCTTTCGATACAAATACCTTGCAGCAAATTAAACTGGAAGTTCTATCTCAATGGAAGAGTAATTAAAAATGCAACAGTCCGTAAAAAGTTTATATTGCTTGCGTATATCAAATCTTCATAAAAATATTTTCAGGGCAAAATAAAGGCAGCAAATCCACTCCTTGCTAATGCTCATTCTCTTCTATTATTTAAAACACACATAAAAGCATGATAGACCAAGAAAAATAATTTTTGTAGGGGGAAATAGGTGCAGATTTTGAGAAAGAGGAGTCCTATTCAGACAAAACATTAGCAAAAATTGCAAGTCGCTTCACAGCTGATGACAAGGAGAATGCCACAAAGAAAGGGTTATATTTAACCCTCATATGTTTATTTTAAAAGTCATCATAGAGTAGCATTTAAATACTTTGTCATTTAATTTCAAAACACATCCAGAATCCTGGGATTTGCTTGTGTGCACGGGTGGTGTGCTTTCCAGATAGCAAAACTGTTTTGGGCTAGGATTCAAGTTGCATAATTGTTGGAAATAAGGGTCTAAGAATGTAAAAGCAAAAACAAAAATCACAATAAAAAATATTGAACTCAAGGAGCCTCAACATACTAAGAAATAGTTTCAGTGACTGAGATTCAGAGTTTAATGGAAAAACCATCCAAACTCCATCTACTTTCCCTTTTGGGAAGAAGTCCTTCCTCACAAAAGTCTTTTCAGAACCACCACCAATTTCTTCTCACTCCACTCATCCCAAGTGCCCTCAATATTTGCAGTGAAAACTGTGACATTCTTTCCTGCCTGGTGTATTTTTGTTTGTTTGCATACATACATGCATATTTTCAAGTACATTCACTGTCTCTCCTCTCTTTTTCATGAACTTTCTGGGATACATACAGAACTCTGTATAAAGCAGCTCAATTTATGCTGCAAACTGCAGGAAGCCTGGCAGTTGATGCTGCCCTGAAATTAGCAACTTAGTAACGATTTGGTCTTCACCCTGCACAAATTTTTAGGGGATAGTCAAATGATGGTTATATTTAATATATTATCTTTACTATCATTTCTCAAAAACTTAAAAGGAAGCAAAAAACATTCCCTTGGATTAGCCATCAGACGTAAAAAAATTAAAACGAGACTGTCTGTTGGCTTATTTTAAATGTAAATTTAATGGTTTAATCATGTATTTTTCTTTTTGGTATTAAGAAGATGAGTGAATTTGGTATTGACCTAAAGGACTCTAGAATCTGGGATGTTAAAGACAGCAAATATTTATGAGAACAGCTGAAAATTAAGGAATGAAGGAAGAAAATGATGAGAAGCAACTCAAAAATCATAGGAAAGTAGGGCCATCTATGGAGAAGGAACATCCTATGTCTCCTGGTGTCTCCAGAGAGCATCACTGCATTGCAGGCTAGTAAGCAAGTTCATGCTAAGAATGTTGTGTCCATGTAAATAATACCTTGAGTAATACTTTCTATTTCAGAATCTTATTTTATATTTTAAGACATTTTCCTTTTAAAAATGGTTCAAATTGTAAACCACTGTTACTTACCTGTAAAAGTCTACTGCCTAAAGTACCCTTATAAGGAATGGAACATTATTGCAACAAGCCATTTAGAACCGGATTTTAGAGTTCCAATTTAAGCCACAATAACACATGAAAAGTGTAGAAATAAACTCAAATATTCAAGGTGAGATTGAGAACTACTTTAACATGTATCTGATTTCAGTCTGAAAAGAAATAGAATTTCATTTATCTGTGATTCCTTTAAATCCAGATTAAAATGAAATCTGGAGGTTTTTGATTATGTGGATTAATCCCATTTATGTTAGTGCATTAATTATTATGAATTATAAAGAGCATCAGTACACTAAGATCAATATGAAATAACAAAAATTAAAGTTCTTTTTGTCTTCCTCCTTAAGCACTTGACTTGCTGAATGAGGGCAGCCAGCATAATCCATTCTTTGGGAGTAATGTCTCTTAAATAGTGGGTACTCTGATTTCTCAAAATTTTGGTCATGGGCTGAAATGAGCCCCTCCCAAGTTGAATCTACTTTTGCCACAAGCTCAGTCTCAACAGACTTAGAGGACTGTTTGTAAAATGTTAGTGATTACAATTTATCTTTCAGAGGCATTTTATAGGGTACATAAAACCTATTACAGAACCCAAGTGCTAATTAATGATAATGCACAGCATGTGCTTGCTCTTCCCTCTAATATTACCTGATCAGCCACAGCACGGGCTAATTTGTCCATTCGAGAACCTGCTTCGGCAATTTTCTTGGCAGCATTAATAACATCAGATGTATTTTTCAATGGCCCTTTGCCTCTGAAACAACATATACCACATAATTAGAAATCCACTGTTGAGATGAAATAAACAAAACTACCATATTGTTTGTCTAGAACTTTGCTTTTATATTTGATTTTGCTGTGGCCACATTAAAGGAATTTTTAATGTTTTCTAGATTCACTTCAATTTCCATCTTAATAGTCTACTTTAGGGATCCCTGGGTGGCGCAGCGGTTTGGCGCCTGCCTTTGGCCCAGGGCGCGATCCTGGAGACCCGGGATCGAATCCCACATCAGGCTCCCGGTGCATGGAGCCTGCTTCTCCCTCCGCCTGTGTCTCTGCCTCTCTCTCTCTCTCTCTGTGACTATCATAAATAAATTTAAAAAAATTAAAAAAAAATTAAAAAAAAATAGTCTACTTTACCTCCATTCACTTTTAGGGAATATTTTTCCTATTTTGAAGTGGATGCTCGTATTTTATTCTTTACATTAATTTCTTTATTTTTAAACTGTGGTTCATTAAAAAAAGATGATCACTACAAGGGCAATAGGAATTTAATATTTAAATACTTGCCGTGTGTCTGTGCTATTATATATACTACTTCATTTGTGTTCATTACAACCCTAGCAAGTAAGCATCATTATTCCCATTTTAGAGGAGAGAAAAATGAACTAAAAATTATTAACTCATCTAAGTTTGATAAAGGTCATACTGTAAGTTCTACATTTAAATCAGAGTGAACGGAAACAAATGCACGTGCATTGTCTTTCATACCATGTCCAGCACTATATTGTATTAATCATATTTTTAAGTCTACTTTGACACTTTGAAAAGCAATAATCTCTTGCACATGACTGGGAACCATTCAGCAAAAATCTCACAAATCTTTTGAGCCTTCACTTTCATTGGCTTGTAGGTTTCTGATACTGTCTTATGAAGGAACACACAAAACACTGTGACAGTAGATGACTTTATGCTTTCAAACCATTGTCCCATGTTTTCACGTAAGGTTTTCAATTTGGTGGACCACTTAATATTACCTGTATTTTAAATATTTATTATAAAAGAAAAGGAAACTATACGGCATCATAAATCCTTAAAATGTAGCATGTAACTTTTCTTTCTCTTTTCTGAGAGGTAAATAAAACAATAAATTTATTCTTTTTTTTTTTTTTTTTTTTGGAATTGTTACTCATTCTGCCCTCCGTATGTGCATCTAAAAATCAATGCATTTTTTTAAGGCTGCAAAATTACATTCCTATAGTTAGAAAATGTGGTGAGATGCGGAGAAAAACTACTCAGAAGCGATTTATTTAGAACATGCAGGGATATACAGAGTGGGCAATGACTGCCATTGTTATATAACAACATTTTATAAATTGGGAGACTTCAAATGGCTTCAGAAAATAAATATAAATGAAGGGCATTTTGTTCAGTTTCCCTCCCAATTTCCCTTCTGGTATTTTTTTTTACATTCATAGCAGAAACAAAATTATATTGTATTCATGTCAATGCTTAATCACACATACTGGTAAGTTCAAAACTTAAGATATTTCAATTTGCTATGGTAACATTAATTCTTCCACAAAGGACATTGATTTTTTTTAAGTTACTACTTAGATTTTTAAATATGACAGGGATTTCACATGCAAATTTTATGTAATGTGGATAAGATTCTTTGACAATCTGGCTCCCATTTTCTAACATTTTTTAAATTATCTCTAAATAACCTTTTCCTTGGTTTTGCTTTAAATTTCTTAAGGAAAGTTTAGATGCAGAATCTGTCAATGTTTTGTACTGTTGTCATTATTACACATTCTTCCATGACTTCCACACCTTAAAATGTTTTTTACACTTTTACTGTGACATAACATTTGTTACTTTTTGCATCATCTTAACCCATTCACAAAATGGTACATGCTGCCTACTTTTTATTATCAACAATCATGTGTGTTTATTTATTTCAAGAATTTCAAAGGATCTGGGAAAACAATTCCTTGTGAACTTTATATAACTTTCAACTGTCGATTGATTATGACATAATATGGGCAGTTAGTAAAGAACACTTATAAGATCTACATTTACCTGAGCCTCAGATTCCCAGCTTGTAACCAAAGAATGATTAGAATCATGTCTTTTGTGATTACACAGAAGAGACAAACTAAGGACATCTTTTTAAAAAAAATTTGAGATTAGAGTTCATTTTGTAGACTCCGTTCTAATTCCTGAAATGGCAAGTTGGTGATAGGAATGTATTTCATTAAATGAAAGAGCAAAATAGAAGTTTTGAGATAATTTCCTTATTTTTCTAGTTAAGGAAATGGAAACTGGAGGAGAAAGGCTAAGTGTTGTGCCCATGAAGATACTGGCAGAGAGTGATACACAGAAAGAGAATTAGGTTGGGATCTCTGTGTCCTGTATTACAATTCAGTACTCTTTACTCTTTTTACTATATATGTTTCATTCTTATAAGAATGCTGAAGCAGTGGTCACAGAGAAAAACAAATGGCTTTCATTACAAACATGAATGTATTAGAAATAATGAAAACAATAATTATCTGAATCAAGAATTTAGAAAGAAGTAGAAAAACTAATAAAATTTCAAGAACAGATTAATGATTTAGAGAATAATGAAACACTGGAAATAAATCTAGAATGGCTCTTCCCCAAAAAGACAAAATTGATGTAAAAAAATATACCTAGGGTGGGGGTATATATATATATATGTATATAAAAATATACACTGGGTGACGGGCACTGAGGTGCGCACTTGAAGGGATGAGCACTGGGTGTTATTCTATATGTTGACAAATTGAAGACCAATAAAAAATAAATTTATATAAAAAAAGAAATATACCTAGATTGTTATCAAGAAAAAGTAGGAGAAAACAAATATTTAAAAGTAAAAAAGGTAATACTGAAATAACCTTAGAAAACAGAACATTAAAAAGCATCATAAAACTGCTTTCTTCAATACACATAAATAAATTTGAGGACCTGGAGGATGTAACTTCCTAGGAAAATATAATTTACCAGTGCTTATCAGAGAGGAGATTTTGAAAAATTATCTATAGAGTCTGATTTCCATGGAAGAAATAAATAAGGGTGTTAAAGAGAAAGCTAGTCAAAAAATCAGTAAATCCTGGTAGTGTCACAGAGGAATTCACTAAACCTTTAAAAAGAAGATAATCCCAATGCTATTCAAACTCTTCCAGAATACAGGAAGTCTTCAAAACCAACTGAATTAAGTAATATAACATTGATGTTATGAGAATCAACTAATACAAACTATTTGAGGATGCTTATTTAGGTACTAAAACTTTTTTTAAAAAGGAATTAAAAGAAAAAAAGAGCAAAGAAATTAAAGAAATGGCAGTTGAGTGCTAGAGTGGGTTCACACATGCTCACAAGAGCTGCTGTTAAATTTTCAGGAGTTTAGTGAGTCAGTTGATGTGCTGGTTACTTGAAATCTGCCATGATAAGAGTACTTATTCCATGGAAACCAGCAAATACTGCATAAGTAATGGTTATTCCCCCCTCAGAAAATCAGCAAGTGCTGTCAAAACTCAAAGTAGTAGTTATTACCAGCGGAAAGCAAGAGTACTGTGATCTGTGAGAGGTATATGGAGGCATCTGGAGCTAGGTGATGGTTATACAGGTTACTTTTACAATAATATTCAAATTGTATGTTCATATTTCATGAACTTTCTGTACATATCAATTTAAATAATATTTATTCATTTATGTTCCCATCAATCTGATGGATATAAAAATTTGATTTCCATTTCCTTGATAACAGAGGAGGTTGTCTGTTTTTATTATTTATTGATCATTATTGTTTATCATTCATATATCCTTTTCTCTGGATTGTTAATATAAGTTTTTGCATATTTTTCTAATGACTTGTTTTAACCTAAATTGGTATCTAAGCTCTCTAGGTATTTTGGATTCTAATCTTTTGTTATTTATTCATGTTTCAAATAACTTCTAGTCTTAGCGTGTATATTTACTTTCATTACAGTTTTTTTAATATAAATTTTAATTTTACTGGGGCCAAATGTGTAAATCATTTCTACTAGAGTTTGTGCTTTAACTTATGACAAAGCAACCAGTAATATCCACTGGGGAACAGTCTTCAATAAATGGTGTTGGAAAAACTGAACATCCACATGCAAAAGAATGAAACTGGACCATTATCTTAAATCATACATAAAAATCAACTCAAAATTGACCTAAGACTTGTAAAACCATAAAAACCCTGAAAGAAAACATGGCAATAAGCAACTTGACACTGATCCTGAAGATTTTTTGTATTTAACAACAAAAGCAAAGCCAACAAAAGCAAAAATAAGCAAGTGGGACAATCTCAAACTAAAAAGCTCCTGTACAAAAAAAATAAAAATAAATAAATAAATAAAAAGCCCCTGTACAGTAAAGGAAACCATCAACCAAATGAAAAGGCAACTTACCAAATGGGAGAAAATATTTGCAAGTCATATATCTGATAAAGGTTTATATTCAAAATACATAAAGAATTCCTACAACTCAATAGCAAAAAAGGCAAATGATCCAATTTAAAAATGAACAAAGGATCTGAATAGACATTTTTCCATAGAAAACATACACATACCCAACAGGAGCCTGAAAGAGTGCTCAATATCACTAAACATCAGGAAATACAAATCAAACCACAATGAGAGATCAGCTTACACCTGTTAGAATGGCTATTATCAAAAAGAAATGGCTGTTAGAAAGGCTATTATCAAAAAGAAAAGAAATAAGTGTTGGTGAGGAGGTGAGGAAAAAGGAACTCTCATGCACTGTTGGTAGGGAATGTAAATTAGCGCAGTCATTATGGAAAACAATATGGAGGCTTCCTGAAAGATTTACAATAGAAGTATCATATGACCCAGCAATACTACTTATGGGTATTTATCCAAAGAAAATAAAAACACTGACTTAAAGAAATAAAAGTACCTCTGTGTTCATTGCATCCTTATTTACAATAGCTAGGATATGAAAATCTAAATGTGTTATATATATATATATATATATATATATATATATATATATATACACACACACATACATGTATATAAAATATATATATTTATACACAGAAGTGTATACATACACACATATACAAATATATAATATATATTATATATTATGTATAGGAATTGGATTCATCCCTCAAAGAGTGAAATCTTGCCATTTGTGACAACATAGATGGACCTTGAGGATATTATGCTAAGTTAAATCAGACAAAGACAAATATCATATGAGCTCACTTATAGGAGTAATCTAAAACAAAACAAAACAGAACAGAACAGAACCCACACAAACAAAGAAAGTCAACCAACAAACAACACAGAAATACTCAAACTCATGGATACAGAGAACAATTTGGTGGTTACCAAAGGCTACGGGTGGAGGGTAAGAGGCAGGCAGGCAGTGAAATGGGAGAAGGAAATTAAAAAATACAAACTCCCAGCTGTAAAATAAGTCATGGGGAAATAATAATAATAATAATAATAATAATAATAATAATAATAATAAATTATATTCTTGAAAGTGACTAAGAGAGTAGATCTTAAAAGTTTTCATCAAGGAAACAAATTTGTAACTATGTATGGTGATGGATGTTAACTAGACTTACCGTGATCATTTCACAATATATACGAACATCAGGTTTAAATTGTAAATATAAAAACAGAGAGCAGTATAATTACTCAGAAAAATAGCACAAGAAAAACTGTCAACTCCTAAATGGAATAATATAGATATTCAGAAGTACTTTAGGTACTAAAGTGAAGTTAAAGCCATGTTCATCCTCACTGTTTCATGAAAATAAATTAAGAAAATTCTTTGAGACATCTGGAAAATGCTGACTATCTAGTATAGGATTCTGAACATTATCCAAGTTTGAATAAAGTTTCAAAGCACAAATTTCTTTGAGTACAGAATCAGTGACGTGACCCACTTTCTCCACATCACAAACAGAAGAGAAAAGGGATAGAAAAGATAGTTGTGTCACTTGAGGGAAAGGGAGAATCAAAGTTTACTAGATTCTTCATACTATTGTGCCAGAAGTTGGGTGCTAACTGTGGGGTAATAACCAGTATCTTCAAAAGAAGAGACCCTATACTCAACATAAGTACAAGGATAGTATTTTATTTTAATGTTATCATTGCATAGATTGGGAGTGATTTCTGAAACTCCTTCAGACATCAGAGTATCTATAGCCCCTGTCCAAGAGGATTTTTGTAATGATGGATATGTTCTATAATTCTGTACTGTTCAATATAGCATCCCCACATGATATAAAACACTTAAAATGTGGCTAGTATGACTGAGGAACTGAATTTAATTTGATTCAATTATTCCTTCTATTTTTAACTTTTCATTTTGAGGTAATTATAGATTCCCAGGAACTTACAAGGATTTATATGAGTATGTCCTATGAACCCTTAATCCAAACTCCCTTCAATGTTAAAATCTTGCATAACTATAGTATAAGTATACAACCGGGAAACTAAGATTGGTAAGATTCACAGAGATTATTCAGATTTCAGCAGTTGCACATGCAGTTCTCTGTATATACAAGTTATAGGCATTTTATCACATGTGTAACTTCATGTAACTATTACCACAGTTAAGGCACAGAAATGAATTATCAACACAAGTTTCTCACACTAACTTTGTATCATCTGTCCCTCATCCATAATGGTAATCACCCATAGTTGACCCCAAGATGATAATGACTAAT
Source organism: Vulpes lagopus (assembly GCF_018345385.1). Taxonomy (NCBI): domain Eukaryota; kingdom Metazoa; phylum Chordata; class Mammalia; order Carnivora; family Canidae; genus Vulpes; species Vulpes lagopus. Next base: position 90,467,564 of record NC_054828.1, on the reverse strand, counting down.
CTGTTCTCCATCTCTATGTTTTTATTTCAAGAATGTTTATTTCAATGGAGTCATATTGTATTCATCATCTGAGATAGGTATTTTTCACTTTGTGTAAGGTCCATAAAGTTCATCCAAGTTGCTGCATCTGTGTATTCCTAAGTAGTCTTCTGTGGTATGAGTGCACCAGAGCTTATTTGACTATTATTCAAATGAAAGACATTTGGGTAGTTTTCATGTTTAGGCTATTAAAAATATGTCTGGTATAAATGTTTGTGTACATATTTTTGAGTAAAAATGTACTAAAAAAAAGTTCATACTTTGGGATAAATGCCCAAGAGCAAAATTACTGGGTCCTAGGATTAGTCCATTTTTAGTTTTAAAATTAACTGTAAAATTAATTAAATTTAAAAATTTAGAGCTGACATCAGAACTCAATAGTGAAGGACTGAAAGCTTTTCCTCTGAAATCAAGAACAAAGGTGCCCCTTTTGATACTTTATTCAACATAATACTAGAGTCCTAGCCAGAGCAATTAAACAAGAAAATAAAAAAGGCATCCAGACAGAAAAGGAAAATGTAAAGTTCTCTTTGTTCACAGACACATGATCTTTTATGAATGAAACTCTAAAGATTCTAAAACAAACAAACTTGGAATAAATGAATTCAGCAAAATTGTGGGAAATAAAACCAACGTAAAAAAATTGTGAGACCAGAATTACCCTGATACCAAAACTAGATAGACTCCAATAAAAAAGAGAACTACAGGCCAATATCATTGAAAAAAATGGATGCAAGAATTGTCAATAAAACACTAGCAACCTGAATCCAACAATATATTAAAAAATGATTTACCACACAGTCAAGTGGGATTTATTCCTGGGTTACCAGAGTGATTCAATATTCATAAAACAATGTGTTATACCATATTAATAGAAGAAAGGGTAAGAATTGTATGGTTATTTCAATAGAAGCAGAAAAAACATTTGACAAAGTACAACTCCCACTCATGATAAAACCTTTAAAAAATAGATTTAGGGGGAACATACCTCAATATAAAAAGGCTACATATGAAAAACCCACAGCTATTGTCATCCTCAATGGGGTAACACTGAGACCTTTTTCTCTACAGTCAAGAAGACAGAAGTGTCCACTCTCACCACCGTTAACATAGTCCAGAAGTCTCAGTCACAGAAATCCAATAACAAAAAGAAACAAAGGCATTCAAATTAGCAAAGAAAACGTAAAACTCACTATTTGCAGATGACACAATAATGGATATAGAAAATCCAAAAGACTCCACCAGAAAAACTGCTAGAAATGATAAACAAATTAAGTAAGAGAGTATTATCCTAAGTGAAATAAGTCAATGGGAGAAAGACAAATACCACATGATTTCACTTACCGTGTAATCTAACAAACAAAACAAGCAAACAAAACAAAACAGACTCATAGATCTAGGAAAGAAACTGTTGATTATCAGAGTGGGGATGTCTTGGCAAGTCACAGGATGACATAACTAAAGGAGATTAGAGGTATAAACCTCCAACTAAGTCAAGGGGATGGAATATTCAGCACAGAGAATATAGTCAATAATATTGTAATAACTTTATATAGTGACAAGTAGTAACTCCACTTAACATGGTAAACATTTTGTAACATACATAGTTGTCAAATCACTATGTTGTACACCTGAAACTAATGTTATTGTATGTCAACTGTACTTCAATTAAATATATATATATATATATATATATTAGGAATATATATATAATATATATATATAATATATATATTAGGAAAAAAGTGTAATACTGCATAAAGACAGACACATAGATCAATAGAACAGAATAGAGAGCCGAGAAGTAAATGCTTATGCATATGGCAAAATGATTTTCAACATGGTTGTCACAAGACCATTTAACAGGAAAAGGACAGTGTTTTTTTAACAAATACTGTTTAGAAAACTACAGGAAAGAAAATATTGTACCATATACAAAAATTAACTCCAAATTGATCAAAGACCTCAACATAAGAACTAAACTATAAAAATATTACAAGAAAACATGGAAACTTCCTGGCATTAGATATGACAATGGTTTCTTATATATGGTACAAAGAACACAGGTAACAAAAGAAAAACTGATAAATTTGATTACACCAAAATTTTGAAACTTTTGTGCATAAAAGGACACAAAAGAGTAAAAAGGAAATCTATAGAATCAGGGAAAATATTTACAAATGATATATCTGATAAGGAGTTAATATCTGTAATATATTAATAAATCTTACAATTCAACACTAAAAATAAATCAACCTGATTTAAAAATGAGCAAAGGCTTTGAGTACACATTCCTGTAAAAAAAATATATATATATACAATGGCTAATCAGCATATGATTATTATTAGGGAATACAAATTAAAACCAGTGAGATACCATCTTACACTCATTAAGATGGCTATTATAAAAACAAACAAAAACAAAGGCAGGAATTAAGTGTTAGCAAGAATGTAGAGAAGTTAGAATCTTTGTGCACAGTTGATGGGAATGTAAATGGTGCAGCTGATATGCAAAACAGTGGTTCCTAAAAAAATTAAACATCGAATATCATATTACCCAGCAATTCTACTTAGTATATACCTCAAAGAAGACATTTTTACACTCATGTTTATAGCATTACTCACAACAGCCAAAAGGTGGAATCAATCCAAGTGTCCAACATGGATGAGTGGATAAACAAAATATGACATATACATATACTATTATTTAGTCTTAAAAAGGAATGAAAGTCTGATGTAGGCTACAATATGGATAAGCCCTGAGAACATTATGCTAAGTGAAATAAGCCAGTCACAAAAAGACAAATGTGCTATATTTCAACTTAGCTGAAGTACTTAGAGTAGTCAAATTCATTGCCAGAGGTGTAGGAGACAAAGGAATGGGGAGTTAGTGTTCAATAGTACAGAGTTTTTGTTGGGGAAAATGAAAAATTTCTAGAGAGTGATGGTGGTGATGGTTACACAATAATATAAATTTATTTAATGCTACAGAATTGTACACTTAAAGATGTTTAAAATGGTGAATTTTATCATATACATTTTCACAAAAAAAGTATTAAATAGCCATGTGCTAATGTCTTTGACCACACAGGTTTAAATGAACCACAGTCATCTAAATAATGCATAGTGGAATAGAAACCATAAACAAATGGCCAACAGAAAAAAAAAAAAAAAAGAAAATCAGGCCTGGAAAAGAGAAGATAATGTCTGAGTCTTCCTATCAGTGAAAGGAAATGTTGACAAAGGAACTGGGCATATTGGCTGTATTGCTTCTAGTCTCAAAATATTGTCTCTTACACTTTTTGTGTTTCCTACCTTAAACCAGATTCGCTATTTTAAGCATGTTAAAAGGTGCTTTGAGGAATCTTGTGATCTTAAAGATAGAAACCATAATATTGTTCCAACTGGAACATGTTTTTAGTTTTTTTTTTCTTTTTTGAAAGAACATCAAGTCATAGAATTGGCTCTATTATATAGGGTCATGTAAACTTTTCTCTTTTGGTAATAGGCCATTCTTACATAAGGCTCAATATCTGGAAGCTTTCCCAGGAAGAGATCACTTAAAAAAAAGAAAGGCATAGAAAACTATTTCTATATCACTGCTATTTACATTTACCAATGAATTCACATTTACTTCATGGAAAGGTAATAAGTATTAATGGGACAAAGCAATGTGCGAGTACATTCTGAGTTAATGTACTCAGTATCCAGAATTCTGAAATTCTGAGTTATTCCCAATTAAAAGGAGTATTTGTTAAATAGCTTTCTCAATACCTCTAACTTGTCAACATACCGTGACTCTCCAGTAATGATATAAAGTAGATAGGAGTATATTTGCAAATGTATTGAATTATAGATGCTTCTTTTCAGAACCAGAGTTCCATAAAACATGCTTGGAAGATACCAGTTTCACTAATTAGCTGATGCAGTATGATACATGAAAACAGCATAGTAGAAAAGTTGAATGAATATGGGGAATAATGAGGAGTCAATGGAACTGTAAGATCATGACTTCAACTATTCATGGAAGTCACATTTATGTTATGGCCTCGAAGCTAAAGTAAAAATATGTACAAAATTGAGAAATAAATCTAAGGGTCAATAAAGGAAGGCATTGAGTTTCAGTCCAAGATCACTTTGAAGAAAAACCTAGAACTCACTTCCAAATCTACCCCTACTTATAGAGCAGTTCCTCCTAAAGAAGAAGTGAGGTCTGACTAAACAGATTCTGCACACTAAAGGATCAAGAGCCCACAGAGAGAATGGCAAGAGAGATGGAAATACAGTAGCAAAGGTAACCCCTAGCCCCAACACCGAAAACTATAGTGGATAGGAGCAGCATTGAGAGACTATGAGCAGATTCATCTGCCCTGTGGCACCAAGAAAAAAAACCATGGTTTTAAAGAGCAACTAGAATACAACAGAATGCTGCCAAATTGTGGGGGAACTGCTGGAACTCTCTTCAGGCTGGAGGCATTGATAAACATCATGGTTTATGTCCCCCCATCCACCTTAATAACAGAGATGGAGCATTATCTAGGCACCACAGCTGGCCTGCCACTTCAGGGAACCCTGAGTCCTGGGACCTAAACAGGCCTGGATGTTTGGCAGTACAGGAAAAAAGGTAGAGTTTAAAAGAGCAACTAGATTATAAAAGATCCAGCCCTAGAACTCTGCCAAATGGTGGAGGAGCTGCTGAGACTTTCTGGCTCAGGTGTCCTAGTGAGTGCCATGGTTTAAATTCCCCCTCCTCTTTCCTAACATGGATGGGAGCAGTGTCTGGGTGCCCTGGCTGGCTTATCATCTCAGAGAACTTTGGGCCCTTAGCTCATACCAGTCCAAGCTGTCTCACCAAGGTGGCCCTAGTGTGGTGCATACTAAGACATCCTTGGTCAGTGCACACTAGTTGCCAAAGTGACACAGGGGCAAAGTACCCTCAAACACTCCAGGCTTGCACTACTTACCTCCAGATCAGTACACCCTAGATACAGAACATTCCAGGACCTCCTGGCTCAAGCCCACTTCAGCTCTAGGCCTCCCACCAGGGAACTACCCTGCAAAGATCATCCTAGGAAAGCCTGGCCCATGCACACCTTAGCAATTGCTGCCCTATCAGGGCACCCCTGCACTGAGCACCCTGAGATACCTGAGGTACTTCCACCTCAGTTTTAGTTGTCCTACTTGGATATCCTCTACACAAGGAGCCCCAGGACGTCCTAGCTTACACCCACTTTATCTCCCACTCTCCTGCCAGGATGCTCTCTATGTAAAGAGTCTTAAGGCCACAAAAGTTCACACCTACTTCAACTCTGGCCATTGAACCAGGGCAGCCCCAGAATGGAGTTCCCCAAGTCCCTCACCCCTCACCAGCCACAGCTCCAGCCAATCAAGCACACACAATGAACATAGGAGACAACCATAAAAGACCATTCCTTCAAGTTTAGGACAAGTAGCTATTCTGCTAAATTCATAGAACCAAACAAACACTCAAGCAAAATGAGGAAACAGAGGAATCTCCAAATGAAAGAATAAGAAAAAAGTAATGGTCATAAAGATGCCCATTGGATTGGAGGGAAGAGTGAAGGAACTTAGTGAAAACTTCAAAAAAGAGAAAATATAAAAAAGAACCACAGTTGAAGAATACAAAAATATCAAAATGAAAAATAGATTAGAGGGAATCAATAATAGATCAGAAATACAGAAGAATGGATTAGCAATCTAAAAAACAGAGTACTGGAAAACACCTAAGCTGAACAGCAAAAAAATAAATAAAATTAAAATTTAAAAACTGAAATTATGTTAAGAGATCTCTTGGACAGTATCAAGTGAGTCAACGTTTGCATTATAGGGATTCCAGAAGGAGAAGAGAGAGACAAAAAGGGGAAGAGAACTTATTTGAAGACATACAACTGAGAGCTTATCTAACCTGGGGAAAGAAACAGACATCCAGGTTCAGGAAACACAGAGTTGCAAACAAGATGAACCCAAAGTGGCCCACACTATGACACATAATTAAAATACTGAAGACTAAAGATAAAATTTTTAAAGTGGCAAGAGATAAGAAACACTAGTAACATACAAGAGAAACCCCATAAGACTATCAGCTGATTTTCAGCAGAAACTTTGCAGGCCAGAAAGCAGTGCCAGTATATATTCCAAGTGATGAAAAGAAAAAAACTACAACCAAGAATACTCTAACGGGGAAGGTTATTATTCAGAATTGAAGGAGAGATTAAAAAGTCCACCACACAAAAGTTAAAAGACTCCATCACCACTAAACCAGCCTTACAAGAAATATTAAAAGAACTTCTTTAAATGCAAAAGAAAAAGTCATAATTGGAAGAAAATTATGAAAAAAATCATGAGCAAAAGCAAACATTAGAGATAGTAGATCAATCACTTATAAAGCTACTATGAATGTTAAAAGACATGGGGCGCCTGGGTGGCTTGGTGGGTGAGCCTCTGCCTTCGGCTCAGGGCATGATTCCGGGGTCAAGTCTCTCATTGGGCTCCCTGCATGGAGCCTGCTTCTCCCTCTGCCTATGTCTCTGCCTCTCTCTCTCTCTTTCTCATGAATAAACAAAATCTTAAAAAAAAAAAAAAAAGACAAAAGTAGTGAAATCAATCGCATGTTAAAAATTACTTAAGAGTCTGTCAAGCACAAGAAAAAATAATCTGGAGGGATGCCTGGGTGGCTCAGTGGTTGGGCGGCTGCCTTCAGCTGAGGTCATGATCCTGGGGTCTGGGATCGAGTCCCACATCAGGCTCTTGTGAAGAGCCTGCTTCTCCCTCTATCTGTGTCTCTGCCTCTCTCTCTCTCTCTCTCTCTCTCTCTCTGCATCTTTCATGAATAAATAAATAAATCTTTAAAAAAAATCTGGAAAGACCACAAATACATGGAGGTTAAATAACATGCTACTAAACAATGAATGGGCCAACTGGGAACTAAAAGTATAAATAAAGTACATGAAAAGAAATTAAAAAAAAAAAAAAGACCTTAGTGGTTCAAAACCTATAGAATGTTGGAAAATCAGTGCCAAGAGAGAAGTTTATGGTAGTACAGATTGACCTTAAGTAACAAGAAAAATCTCCAACAACTTAACCTTACACCCAAAGGAGCTAGAAAAGGAACAAACAAAATCTAAAACCAGCAGAAGGAAGGAAATAATAAAGATTAGAGCAGGAAAAGATGATATGGAAACTAAAACAATAGAACAGATCAATGAAACCAAGAGATGGTTCCTTGAAAAAAAAAATCAATAAAATTAACAAATTTCTAGCTAGACTTATCAAGAGAAAAGGAGAAAGGACTAAAAAAAAAAAAAAAAATAGAACCACAAATGAGAGAGGACAAATAACAACCAACACCAGAGAAATGCATATAATTATAAGAGAATATTATGAAATATTATATGCTAACAAATTGGATAACTAAGGAGACATGGATAAATTCCTAGAAACATATAAATTACCAAAACTGAAACATGAAGAAATAGAAAATTTGAACAAACTGATAACCAGTATCAAAAAGTTTCCCAAAAAAACAAAAGTCCAAGATTAGATGGCTTCCCAGGCAAATTCTCTACTGAACATTCAAAGAGTTGATACCTCTTCTTCTTAAACTATACCAGAAAAATAGAACAAGAATGAAAACTTCCAAATTCATTCTATGAGGCCAGCAGTACCCTGCTACAAAAAACAAATAAAGCCACCACTAAAAAAGAAAACTGCAGGCCAATGTCCCTGATAAACATAGATGTAAAAATCTTCAACATAATAGTAGTGAATGGAATCTAACAATATATTAGAAAAAAACATTCATCACAGTTAAGTGGGACTTATTCCTGAATTGTAAGTGTGGTCAGTATTCATAAGTCAATCGACATGACACATCACATCAATAAGAGAAAGGATAAGAACCATATGATCATTTTAATAGTTGCAGAGAAAAGCATTTCACAAAATACAACATCCATTCATGATAAAAACACTCAACTTAGTAGGTTTAGAGGGAACCTACTTCAACATAATAAAGGCCATATATGAAAAAACCACAGCTAACATCATTATCAATGGGGTAAAATACTAAGAGCCTTTTCCCTAAAATCAGCAACAAGATGTCCACTCTCACCACTTTTATTTAATAAAGTACTTGAATTCCTAGCCATAGCAATCAGACAACAAAAAGAAATAAAAGGCATCAAAATTGGCAAAAGAGAAGTAAAACTTACACTATTTGCAGTGGACATGTACTCTATATAGAAAATTCAAAGAACTCCACCAGAAAACTGCTAGAACTGTTGAACAAATTCCTTAAAGTCACGGGATACAACACTGACATAGAGAAAACTGTTTCATTTCTATACATCAATAATGAAGCAGCAGAAAGTGAAAAGAACAATTCCATTTACAATTGCACCAAAAAATAATAAGATACCTAAGAATAAACCTAACCAAAGAGGTGTAAGACTTGTACTCTGAAAACTATTAAACATTGATTAAAAAAAAAAATTGAAGACAACAAAAAGAAATGGAAAGACATTCCATGCTCATGAATTAGAAGAAATATTATTAAAATGTCTATACTACCAAAAGCAACCTACATATTTAATGCAAGCCCTATCATAATACCAACAGAATTTTTTACAGAGCTAGAACCAATAATTCTTAAACTTGTATGGAATCACAAAAGACCACAAATAACCAAAGCAACCTTAAACAAGAAAAGCCAAGCTGGAGGAATCACAATTCTGGACTTCAAGTTATATTACAAGGCTGTAGTAATCAAAACCATATAGTACTGGCATAAAAATAGACACAGAAATCAATAGAAGAGAATAGAAAACCCAGAAATAAACCCACAATTATATGGTCAATTAATCTTCTACAAAGCCAGAAAGAATATACAATGAGGAAAAAAATATATCCACCACAACAAATAGTGTTGGGAAAACTGAACAGCCACAGGAAAAATAATGAAACTGGACGACTTTCGTACACCATACATAAAAATAAATACAAAATGGATTAAAAGCCTAAATGTGAGACTTGAAACCACAAAAATCCTGGAAGAGAACACAGGTAGTAACTTCTCTGACATTGGCTATAGCAACTTTTTTCTAGATAAGTCCCCTAAAGCAAGGGAAACAAAGCAAAATAAACACTAGGACTGTAAAACAAAAAGCCTCTGCACAGCAAATGAAACAATCAACAAAACTTAAAGGAAACCTACAGAAAGGGAGAACATATCTGCAAATGATATATCTGATAAAGGGATAGTATCCCAAAAATATAAAGAACTTATCAAACTCAACACCCAAAAAACAAATAATCTGATTTTAAAAATCAGATTATTAGAAGACATGAATAGACATTGAAAGAAGACATACAGATGATCAACAGACACATGAAAAGATGATTTTCATCAGGGAAACGCAAATCAAAACTACAATGAGATAGCACCTCTTATCTGTCACGATGGCTAAAATCAACAACATAAGAAACAACTGGTGTTGGGAAGGATGTAGAAAAGGGGGAAACTTCTTGCACTGGTGGGAATGTAAAGTGGTGCAACCACTCTGGAAAACAGTATGGAGGCTCCTCAAAAACTTAAAAATAGAACTATTACACAATGTAGCTATCGTAGTACTGGATATTCACCCAAAGGATAGGAAAACACTAATCAAAAGGGATACATGCACTCCGATGTTTGTGCAAGAAACAAATGAGCAAAGGGAAACAGAGAGAGTGAAAGAGATAAGCCAAGAAACAAATTCTTAACTATAAAGAACAAACTGGTGGTTACCAGAGAGGAGGTGGGGGGATTGGTTAAACCAGTGATAGGGATTAAGGAGTGCACTTGCTATGATGAGCACCAGGTAATGGAATTGTTGCATCAGTATACTGTATATCTGAAACTAATATAACACTGTATGTTAACTAACTGGAATTAAATAAAACCTTAAAGAAAATTGGTCAAGGGAACTTGCCAAATGAAAATGTAAAATAGGATAACATACAAAATGTGGAGAAGGGAAAAAAAAAATGTGGAGAAGGGAATAAAAACAAAGTTGTTTAGAAAGTGTTTGAACTTAAGTAACCATCAACCTAATATGGCTGATGTATATTTATATGTTATGTATAAATCTCATAGTAACCACACACCAAAACCTAGAATAGATACACAAAAAAATAAAGAGAAAGAAAGCCAATCATAACACTACAGAAAGTCACCAATCACAAGGAAAGAGAGCAAGAAGAAAGGAACAGAGAATAACTATAAAAACAACCAGGAAACAATGAACAAAATAGCAATAAGTACATACAAATCAATAATTACCTTAAATTATAATGGAATGGTAAGAAGAAAAGACCCATCTATAGGCTGTCTATAAGAGAGTCAAAGAGAGTCACTTTAGATTTAAAAGTACATGCATAATGAAAGTAAAGGGGGATCCCTGGGTGGCGCAGCGGTTTGGCGCCTGCCTTTGGCCCAGGGCGCGATCCTGGAGACCCGGGATCGAATCCCACGTCGGGCTCCCGGTGCATGGAGCCTGCTTCTCCCTCTGCCTGTGTCTCTGCCTCTCTCTCTCTCTCTCTGTGACTATCATAAATAAATAAAAATTAAAAAAAAAAAGAAAGTAAAGGGATAGGAAAAGGCATTCCATGAAAATGGAAGGAAAGTAAAAGCTATGGTAGGAATACTTCTATCAGACAAAGACTTTAAAACAAAGAATGTAACAAGAGACAAAGACAGGCATTACTAATGATAAAGGGACCAATCAAACAAGAGGATACAGACATTATAAATATCCATGCCCCCAAAGTGGTGCACCTAAATACATAAAACAAATTTTAATAACATAACAAAATAAATAGTATTAATGATAGGAGACTCTAACACCCTACTTACATCAACAGATTGTCCAGGCAAAAAAAGTCAATATGGAAACAGTGTCTTGAACAACCAATTATATCAAATGGTCTTAACATATATATATATATATATATATATACAAAATATTTTATCTAAAAACAACAGAATGCTCATTCTTTTCGAGTGCACATGGGACATTCTCTAAGGGAGACCACATGTTAGGTCACAAAACAAGTCTCAGTAAATTTAGTAAAATTGATATTATATCATGCATCTTTTCCAAAAACAACGAAATTAACTATTACAACCAAACCACATGAAGCCTAAGCAACATGCCAATAAATAACCAGTGAGTCAATCACAAAATCAAAAAGTAGATTAAAGAAATACATGGAGACAAATGAAAATGAAAACACAATAGTCAAAAATCTTTCTTTTTTTTTTTTTAATTTTTTTTTTATTTTTATTTATTTATGATAGTCACAGAGAGAGAGAGAGAGAGGCAGAGACACAGGCAGAGGGAGAAGCAGGCTCCATGCACCGGGAGCCCGACGTGGGATTCGATCCCAGGTCTCCAGGATCGCGCCCTGGGCCAAAGGCAGGCGCTAAACCGCTGCGCCACCCAGGGATCCCTCAAAAATCTTTCTAATGGGGCACCTGGGTGGCTCAGTAGTTGAGCATCTGCCTTGGCTCATGTCATGATCCTGGGGTCCTGGGATCAAGTCCCATATCAGGCTCCCCACAGGGAGCCTGCTTCTCCCTCTGCCTAGGTCTCTGCCTCTTTCTTTGTGGCTCTCATGAATAAATAAATAACATCTTTAAAAAAAATCTAATGTAGCAAAAGTAGTTGTAAGAGGTAAGTTTTTAGCAATACAGGCCTATCACAAGAAATGACAACCTACAGGAACTGGACAAAGAAGAACAAATCTCAAAATTAGTAGAAGAAAAGAAGTAATAAAGATCAGAAAATAAATAATTGAAAAAGAAACTAAAAATAATAGAAAAATATCAATGAAAATAAAGCTGCTTCCTCAAAAGATAAACAAAATCAGTAAGCTTTTGGCTACTGGAGGGAAAAAGAGAGAGAATTGAAATAAATCTAACCAGAAACAAAGAAAAATAAGTAACAACTGACACCTTAAATACAAATTAAGTGTACCATAAAAAATTCTATGGCAATAAATGGGATAATACAAAAGAAAGAGATAAATTCCTAAAACACACAACCTTCCAAAATTGAAGGAAGAAATGGAAAATCTGAACAGCAATAAAATTGGATTTTTATATCAAAAACTACCAAACAAAAATCTAGGACCAGATAGATTCACAGGTGAGTTCTCTCAAATATTTAAAGAAGAATTAACACCTATTCTCTGCAAACTATTCCAAAAATAGAAGAGAAAGGAAAACTTCCAAATACATTTTACAAGGCCAGCATTACCCTGATATCAAAACCAGAAGATACCACAGAGAAAGAAAGCTATTGATCAATATCTCTGATGAACAGAGATGCAAAACTCCTCAAAAAATATTAGCAAACCACATTGAACAACACATTAAAAAGATCATTCACCACACTCAAGTGGAATTTATTCTAGTGGGATCCCTGGGTGGCGCAGCGGTTTGGCGCCTGCCTTTGACCCAGGGCGTGATCCTGGAGACCCGGGATCGAATCCAACATCGGGCTCCCGGTGCATGGAGCCTGCTTCTCCCTCTGCCTATGTCTCTGCCTCTCTCTCTCTCTCTGTCTCTCTCTGCGTGACTATCATAAATAAATAAAAATTTTAAAAAAAAGGAATTTATTCTAGTGATGCAAGGATGGTTCAATATTTGCATATTAATCAGTGTGATACATCACATTAAAAAAAAGATAAAATTGCATGATCATCTCAAGACATACAGAAAAACTATTTGACAAAATTCAACATCTGTTCACGATTAAAAAAAAAAACTCTCAACAAAGTAAGTTTAGAAGGAACATATCTCAATGTAATTAAGATCATACATGACAAACCTACAACTAACCTCATACTCAATGATGAAAAGTGAGAGCTTTTCTTCTAAGATCAGGAACATGACAATATTATCTATTCTCTTTTATTCAACATGGTACTGGAAGTCATTGGCTCAGCAATCAGGCAAGAAATAAAAGGCATCCAAATTGGTAAGAAAGAAGTAAAACTTTCATTATTTATAGATGATATGATACTATACATAGAAAACACTAAAGACCACCAAAAAACTACTAGATGTAATAAATGAATCAGTAAAGTTGTCGGACACAATATCAATACACAGAAAATTATTGCATTTCTATACACTAATAATGAAGTAGCAGGAGACATTATGAAAATAATTCCTTTTTAAGTACACCAAAAAGAATAAAATATGTAGGAATAAACATAACCAAGTTGCTGAAAGGCTTGTACTTTGAAAACTATAAAAGATACTGAAGATGACACAAACAAATGGAAAGATAAACCATGCTCATGGACTGTAAGAATTAATGTTGTTAAAATGTCCATACTACCCAAAGCAATCTGCAGATTTAAAGCAATCATTATCAAAAGACTTATATTATTTTTCTCAGAACTGTAACATATAATTCTAACATTTATATGTAAACACAAAAGACTGAATAGTTATCTTAAGAAAGAAAAACAAATTTGGAGTTGTCACACAGATTTCTAGCTATACTACAAAGCTACAGTAACCAAAACAGTATGGTGTTGGCACAAAAATGGACTCATAGATCAACTGAACAGAATAGAGGGTCCAAAATAGACCCATGCTTATATGGTCAGTTATTATGACAAAGGTGGTAAGAATATATTGGGGAATATATTGTAGAAAAGACTGTCTTCAATACATAGTATTGGGAGAACTGGGGAGCTCTGTTTGCAAAAAGAATGAAACTGGACCACTTTCTTGCACCATCCACAAAAATAAACTCAAAATGGATTAAAGACCTAAATGTGCAACATGAAACCATAAAACTCCTAGAAGAGAACACAGACAAGTAATTTCTCTGACATTGGCCTTAGCAACATTTTTCCAGATACGTCTCCTCAGACAAGGGAAACAAATGCAAACATAAACTATTGGTACTGTACAAAAAAAAAAAATATCCTTGTACATTGAAGGAAACCATCAACAAAACAAAAAGCCAACCTACTAAATAGAAGTAGGTATTTGCAGATGATATATTTGATAAGGAGTTAATATCCAAAATATATAAAGAACTTACACAATTCAACAGTAAAACAAATAATCCAATTCAAAAACAGGCAGAAGACCTGAATAGACATTTTTTTAAAGAAGATATACAAATAGCCAACAGACACATGAATAGATGCTCCATATTACTAATCATGAGAGTAATGGAAACCACAATGAAATATAATCTTACACTTATCAGAATGGCTTGGATCAAAAAGACTAGTAATAAGTATTGCTTTGGATGTGGTTTGTGCACTGCTGATGGGAATGTAAATTGGTGTAGCCAATACAGAAAACAGTATGGAGGTTTCTAAAAAAAATTTAAGAATAGAAATACTCTATAGTCCTATAATTTTCCTGTTTACTCAAAGAAAATGAAAATACTAATTCAAAAAGATATATGCACCCCTATGTTTATTGCAACATTACATATAATAGCCAAGATATGGAAGCAACCCATGCATCCATCAATAGATGAATAAAGATGTCACCCCCCCCCCCAAACACACACACACACATTGAAGTACCACTCAGCCATAGAAAAGAATGAGATCTTGCCATTTGTTACAACATGGATGGGCCTAGAAAGTATTAAGCTTAAGTGAAGTCAGGGTAAGACAAATACCATATAATTTCATTCATATGTGGAATCTAAAACATGCACACACTAATCAGAGACCACTCCATAAACAGAATAAAATGATGGTTGCTAGAGAGGAGAGGGGATAGCGGTGCTGGTAAAATGGGTGAAGAGAACGGGAAACATAGGCTTCCAGTTATGGAATAAACCATGAGGATGAAAGGCACAGCATAGGGAATACACTCAGTTTTATTGTAATACCATTGTATGGTGTTAGATGGTAGCTATACTTGAGGTGAGCACAACATATAGAATTGTCAAATCACCATATTATAGCCTTGACACTAATGTAGTATCATGTCTCAGCCATGTTTCAATTAAAAAAAATGAAAAGGTAGGCATTAATAGCAAACTCAGTATTTTAATTTTCTCCATAAACAGAAGAGCTAATGAGGGTTGGGTATAAAGGCAGGTGAACAGTTGCCTTCTAATGGCTAGATGTGATGTGGAATGAACAGAAAATTGTCAAGAACTAGAAGTGAAAGAACAGTCAAATGATACCTAGGCTGAGGTACTGAGTGTCTACACCAAGGTAGAAATGAAGTTTGGGAAGAGTGGGGTGATTATGTGTTCTTTTTAATTGAGTGCTCAGTATTTTACAGTTAACTATACCCTGAAAGTCACTTTTCTTAGTCTAAATCCTTTCCTTACAGATCAGAAGTTATAGTTGGTCTCAAAAGACAGCTTTGTTCCTTGCTATACAATTAAGCTTGGGTTTCTTTTCTGAGCTGCTGCCATCTGCACACCTTATGTTATGGGGCAGAAGACTAGTACTTGCTATTTCTTACTGAAAATGACATCAGAAACATGGATTCGCCCTCTGCAGGACAGTGCTTCTGCCATTGCCCAGGAGATCGAAGTCAAGAATGGAATAGGAGAGAGACATGAAGCATAATTAGGTTTATCCTCCATGAAGAAGTTATTTCACAAATAATGAGGCAGAACCTCTCCAATTTTAATAATAATGGAGTGTATATCATTGAGATTACTGAATCAAATTAATGAGTTAGCTACTGATAAGAATGAAACAACAAGATAATAAATGCAAGGGTACTTTTTGCCCGCAGATGCCATTTAAACAGGATTTGAGAAGAAGAGTCAAGTTTCAACTCCCTCTTTTTTTTAAGATTTTATTTATTTATTTGAGGAAGAGGGAGGGAGGAAAGGAGGGAGGGAGCGCGAGAGCACAAGCTTTGGAGAGGGAGAAGCAGACTGCCCATCCAGCATGTGTGGGGCTCAACCCCAGGACCCTGGGATCATGACCTGAGCAAATAGCAGTCACCTAACCAACTGAGCCACTCAGGCGCCCCTCAAGTTTCAATTCCTAACCAACTATCTCCTTTCCTTTAAATAGAGAATATAGTACATAGGGCTCCTTAGAGGTATACAGCTGAAATTTTTTCCTCTTTGAAGCAGAAAATATAAGGGCAATAATAACAATGCATCCAATTAAGTGTAGAGAACACAGGTGACAGTCCACCAGAAAAAAAGGTTCAAGTTGGCTTCCTCTTTGCCAAAAGCTTGGTCTCCTGTGTTCTATTTCCAAGTCATGCCCTCTTCTGTTTCTTTGGTCATTAATAACTGTGCTCCTCCCTTTGCTCTCACATTACAAAACTACTCATCAAGTAATGAGGAAAAAATGATAGCCAGTAGCATTCTAGACATTTCATTACTGAAATCAGCATAAAATGATTATATAAAATAACTAGGAAATTAAGTGGCCTTCTTTTCACTTTTAAAACTGTACTTTGACTAATCGAAAGTCCATCTTATTTAATATCATCTAACAAGACCCCCTCCAAAGTATCTCTCTTCCTGGACCACAGTTATACGTAATCTGGAGCATTATAAAATGTTCTTCTGATCTAAACTAGCAACCTGACTCAATTCATTATTCACTTTAAACTAATGAGATTATTTGCTCAAGTGATGTTATTAATGGATTGCATAATCTCCATCAGATAAAATACTAATACAATGTTGAAAGCAAGCAAATTAAGTCATCACAGGCCTAGAAAAACGATGACAGAGGTTGCCAGGATGGTCTGATTTGTGGTACATTCAGACTTAAATAATGGCTCACACTCTTTTCTCCTACTATGATTTTTATGTGTGTGAAATAAATCTGTGAAGCCAACAAAGACTAACCAAATGTATGAATTTGAACTTCTAATGAATACAATGACATTTAAAAGTCTCAAAGGTCACCCTCATAACACTAAAGTAATTCCACTGAAGTCAAAAACAATTTAAAAATATTTAGAGAAAAGGGCCAAGCAATGTCATTAGTGTATATTGGCTAGAGGCAAAGGGTAAGGGGGATGAAGCAGAGATATTCTCTATTTTATTATAGCCTAAAATCAATTGTAGCCTTCTCTTATTAGAAGTATTGAATAATTGTTAAAAATATCGTCACCCATAAGGTAATATTTTGACAATGCCATATATCTTACATAGTTTTATTAACCAATATCATGTTCAATCATGAAAATATTTCTGCTCATGTGTATTTGTGTTTCCCAAGAGAAAAACAAAATTACAGTAAAGTGATAGCTTACATTTGTATAGCAGCCTAATTTACAACTGCATTGCCTCTTAGGATTTTAAAACTCTCCTGTGAAGTTGATAAGAAAAGCATTATTTCCCCATTTTGCAAAATAAAGACAGTAAGAGGCTGGTCCAAAATCACCTGGTATTCAGCTTCAAAATCCAGAGATTTTTTTTTTTAAGTGAGTTTGCTCTCCCTTGATTTGCCCTTTGTGTAGTAGGAAGGGCAGAAATGTCACCTCCTTTTAAAGAGGAGATTAAAATTGCAGTGGCAGAAACAGCCATGACCCCTGGTGAAGAAAAGGCTCCTGACAAAATTCTGACTGGTCTCTTGATTTTTTTTCTTGATTTATTAAAAGCAGTGCTTAGAGCAAAAGGGAATAAAAGTTATACAATTTTTAATTTCCCTGTCAAAATTATGGTATCAGGTTGTCGAACCTGATTCTTTATATGTAGGTAAAACATGAGCTGAAATTAATTCTAGATCATGACCTAGCATTCAAACTATTACATGTATATATGCACACACACACACACCTATAGACATACTTTTTTTTTCCCCAAAGGATATGATCATTCATCTTCAAAACAGTATTTAAATACATTGCAAAATAGCACAGAACAAAAATGAGTCACTCAACCCTCAGGGGCTAGATTTTATGACTGACTTAGGATAGATAATTAAAACAATAATAATCACAAAGATGAATCTGTCCTTCCTGACTATCTGCTAAGAATTAGGTCCAGATCAGTTTGACTTACACATGTAAATTTTATAATACCACTACCTTGCTTTGATGTAGTAGTTTAATTTTTCAGCAGGCTTTCACATGCTAATATACACTGTTACACTTCTGGGTTTAATGAGAAAATCATCCTCCTGTCTCTGGGCCTCACCTTGTGAAGTCTGTCATTTCCATCATGATCATACACATCTGCTTGGCCAGCACAATTATATCATTGCCGCTGTCATCCCATTTGGCCACTTCAGCATCCAGCTTGCTTTTTTCTTGGTGGAATATCTCCACCTGCTCAGCTATTTTTGCCTTCTCCTCCTGTGGTAGTTGTGCCATGATGGCCTGTGTGGATTACAGAAAAAGTGTGACCAATGGTAACAAAGTAAATACAGACAGTAGGTTGACTCTGCCTCAAGTTAATGGAAAAGCCAGACCCCGACGAGGTTTATAGGCTGCCATGCCATTCCAGAAAGTATGTTTTCACATTCCTAGGAAGGAAAAAGCACAGACTGGTAAGGTCCCTCAAATCCCCGTCCCTATTCCTATGCACAAAAAATACAGAGATCCAAAAGGTACGTGCACATTGACAGTAACAGAACTTCTGTGTCGCTTTGATGACATATGTTTGTTCAAAGGAATCTATTCTTGACAATTTTTATATTTGGTCTCAGGAAACTTTTACCAGATGAAAGAGTGCACCTCTTTCAACACTGAAATCTGTTCAGAGAAGAAAAAAAGAAAAAGAAAAAGGAAAAAAAAGGCTTTCTGTCGCTGGGAAGGAGAGGAGTTTTAAACAATATCTGAGAATCTAAGTGGGTGCAGTGGGGAGCATTTCCATGAGTGTTAATGAAGGAGACCATGGTTAGATACCAAACCATCCCCTAACTCAGGGCATTTCAGGGATGGCATACCTCCCCTATGGAAATCCTGAAATAATTTATTATGGCTTCTCACACAGCCCAGAAGTATGGAGAAGTTATAATGGGATAAAATATAGGTTTAGGAAGCAAAGGTCAATTTTCAATAGTTGCTAGGTAAGAGAATGTAGAAAAGCAAGAACTACAGCTGACTCTCATCATTAATGGATTCTTTATTTTCAAATTTGCATACTCAAATTTATTGGCAATCCTAAAATCAATACTTGTGGTGCTTTTGGTCATTCACAGACATGCAAGGAGTTGCAAAAAATAATTGAGTCACCTGACAGGTCTGTTCCCAGATGTGGTTGAATAATGAATTCTCTGCTTTCTTGTTTCAGCACTAAAGAAGTGTGCTTTCTGTGGTCTATTTAGTGCCACATTTCCCACATCTTAGTGCTCTTTGTTGATAATTTTTCTGTTTAATATGGCCCCCAACTATAGTGCTGCCTAGCATCCCTAAGTACATAGAGGCTGTGATGTGCCTTTTGGAGAAACATATGTGTATTAGACAAGCTTCATTCAGGCATGAGCTATAGTGCTCTTGGTCATGAGTTCAAGGATACTGAATTAAAATTATAAAGTATCTGAAAAGAAACATTCATTAAACACGATTATTTACTGATTGGTTGAAACAAAATGTTCAGACTAGCAGCTCTTAGGAATTTAACCCTCTATTTCCTCTAGAAGCAGGGACTCCATATTTGCTAATTAAGTGTTCATGGTGACTTTATGGAATATAAACACCACAAATTAAGACAACCAACTATATTTGTTAAACACCATGTATGTAGCAAGCCCTGAATGCAATATGTAGTGTCACCTCATTGCATCCTCTTGGAACCATGTGCAACCTGCTTCACAGAAGGACCATGTGAATAAGTATGACAGCACTGGTAGCCCTCTGGTTCTGGGATATGTATATTCACCAATGAGAGCATAATTTAGGGAACTTACAGTTTTTGTAAAGGACAAACAAAATAACATTTACAAGAAAATCCTGCTTCCTTAATTATAAAGCTCCTCCCAATGTAAGTGAATTGTTGGAAGGAAAGGTGATTGATTTCTTTATTTATTTATGCAAATTTATTTAAATTCAACTTGGTTAACATATATTATATTATTAATTCTGAGGTAGAATTTACTGATTCAAAAGTTCCATCTAAAACCCAGTGCTCATTACGTCAAGTGCCCTACTTAATTCCCATCACCCAATTGCCTCATGCCCTTACCCAAGGTAGTTGATTTCTAATAAAAATATCAATGGACATAAGCTCACAAAAACTAGGCTCAATGGACTCTGTCACTGACTTAGGTTAAGACCTAATTGCTACTGGATCATATCCTTAACTTCTTCAGATCTAAGAATAGTAAACAATTACCACAAAGTTTTATGGTAGACAGCAAATGAAAAGAATGTGTTGTGCTTTGTCCAAAAAAATGAAAGCATATATGAGATTACTGTTAATATAACATCATCATGTCTATATTAGTTTTCCTTTCCAGCCACCTCTCTAGTTTATTACCTAGTTGCCGTGAAACACCTGGATGGGCCCAGATTCTGTATGACTATACATAAATAGAAGATTGACATGATTCCTTGAATACAGATATATATACCAGATAGTGTGCTAAGAGGCTTATGTATATAAAAAAAAAACTTAATTTACTTCATCTTTCTACAAGATTAATACTATTATTACTCCTATTTTATTAATGATGATACTATGGCCCAGAGAAATTAAGTTTTTAATATTATACAACTAATAAGCAATAGGAATAGGATTCAAATCCAGGTTAACTAATCATACTTAACTATTATGTACAACTAGATCACCATGCACAACCACACGGGTTAGACACTGCACAATGATCCTATTTTAGTGGCACAAGCGTTGCTGAAATCACAAGTATTGTTCACCAGGGTGGGCACCTAGAGATGAGGCTTCATCTGCCAGAGTAAGGGGTGTCTTCAATTTTCATGAAGGTATCCCTGGACTATTAACTACACAGATACATCTTACTAATACACAGCCGTGTTTACTATATTCTGCACATGCATGTGACTTTATATAACTAGAATGTGAGTCTCTGTGTATGTGTAGGTGTGTGAGTGTGCATGTGTATATACAGAAATTAAAATCCATATTTAAAAAGCCAGACTCATATAAATATTTAAAATATTTAAAACACCACATTTTTGAGAAATATTTTAGAGTACTTTAAAAACTGTATTAAAGAAAGGTGGTTAATATATAACAAAATATTTGGTTATAAACTCATATATACAATATTTTACTAATAACAAGACAGCTATCTCAATGCAGTTTAGATAGGTTTGGATTTGCAGAAGTTAAATATGTATTTTTTTTCCTAAAGAATCCTTGCCTGATGGTCTGATGCTCTCCTCATACAAAGCTGATAATCATGTTTTACTTAGACCTCACAGGTCCTAACCACCAACCTTTAAACCATTCACTAGGTACTTCTCTATAGAAGAATCTGTGAAACTACCCAGCAGACCTCCAGAGTCTACATTTAATCCCCAGACGGAAAGCAATAAAACTTTCATTGTCTCAACAGGGTTAATTTGTGCATTAAAGGGTGTACACTTCTCTTTTGACTATATCACATGAGTTTCGATTGTATAATTAAGGATTTGAGTATTAACTGCTTTGATCTACTCTCTAATTCCTATTAATGTCCTACTTCTGACTTCTCTCTGAGCTTCCTTAGGGTAGAGGCTTCAGGATCCTGCAAGGAATAGAAGCTCAATAAATATCTTTTGATTGACTGTGTAACTATTTTTCCACTCACTGCATCAACATAGTTCAAGAGAAGTTAGCAGAACCGATAAACATTTTCTAAGGGCACAATTCTGAAGAAAAAAATGGCCTCTTCAAAGCAGATTTGCAAAAGAAGATGTTATTTTGACTCTAGGGGTGCTCGACCCGCATAATGCACTTAATGGTGTGTGACTTGGGTGCAAGTGTCATTACATTTGCTTCTGCTTATGTAGCTATCAATGAGTCAAAGTCTTTTCCTAAATATTCTTAAAATGTTCCTGCTGGCTTTAAGAATTCATAATTGACCTTTTCTGAAACTGAAATTAAAAAAAAAGGTTATCTATAAACAGTAGATCACAAACTGTGAAATTTGCAAGTTAATCAAATTAAAATTCAACACATGAGTTTTAATTAGGTCTTATCAATGTAACTCAGCAGTTTGAAATGTTAACACATTAAAGTTGTTCTAGCTAGAAAAAAAAAAGGCTGACTGCATTCGAATCAAGTTGAATACAAAATATGTAACATACAATTGTTCATTCCCTCAAACTAGGGAACACGAGAAAAGTGATTTTCGTGGCCAAGAGGAAAGGGAACAAATCAGCTTTTCTGTTTCTGTGATGTGATCAGCTGGGCAGTCTGAGAGTTTGTGCTGCTTCTACATAGTAGTCAAGCACAGCTCTACAGATTGTTGATGTGGTTGATCTGGGGCCCTGAACTGTGGCATCAGAGACTTGAATCCACAAAATTTCCTGTGCCTCATGCCAGGTTTCCAGCCTTTCCTCTGAACAGCCAACTATTTTTTGTGATTGAAGTTACACACCCTACTTATTAAACAAAAGTGTAAATCACTGATACAGCCAACAATCACTCAGCCCAGAATCTTTTATTCAATCTAAATCTCAGGAGCTTTTGATAGGATTATTTTTCTAATCTCAAAGAGAAAAGTGACTTTTGAAGTCTATAGGCTTCCAAACTGACAAGTGTTAGTTCCTCAAACCAGAGTAAGAGTCTAACATTTAGGCTTCAACCACATGAATGTTTTTTTTTTTTTTAATTTTATTTATTTTTCAGAGAGAGAATGAGAGAGAGCACACATACACAAACAGGGAAGTGGAAGAGGGAGAAGAAGAAGCAGGCTCTCCACTAAGCAGGGAGCCCAATGCAGGACTCGATCCCAGGACCCAGGGATCATGACTTGAGCTGAAGTTAGACACTCAATTAGCTGAGCCACCCATGTCCCCCCACATGAATGTTTATACATAATGATTAAAAGGGCTAAAACTCGATGTATCCATTTCTACTCACTCAGTTGTAAAGCAGAATAATAAATATAAGTAGTTAAAAAGTGGGTCCTTTGACTTTTACCAGTCTCAGGCTGTAAAATGAATAGGAAAATTGAGGTAATTGTCTCATTAATTCACATAAAAACTTTCATGATTTTCTAAATTGTCCAAGTTCTTCTAGGTTTAATTATTTGACCAGCCTTCTAATGAAGAACTATCTTATGCATTTAAGCATCAGCATCATCTTCTTCATCAACTTCACAGTTTGTGACATATTTTGTGATATGCATGCAGTCCTCCTAATGACATCATGAGATAGAATGCTGTGCATACACACACACACACACACACACATACACGTGGGATAAGATATGGACAGGTTAAGAAAATTGCCCAAAGTCACACATCTTGACCAAGCCCATATTTAAAATAAGGTCTATGAGACTCCAAATAATATATTCTATACACCAGGGTTAAGTGCCCAAGAGTTGTCGCTGACCAATTTTAACATCAACCTGTGAAGCAACAGCTTATAAAATGTCATGTCTAGGATCATAGGGTCTGATTACTTCTACATTTTATCAGATCAGGAAATGATCATTCTCTGCCTCTCCTGTTCTCATAAAATGCTATAGAGGAGTAGTACACAGGGATACATAAAGGAAATAAACACTTTAATTAAAGAGTTTAGGAGCTATGTTGGAGTAGATACTAAAAGCTTTTCTCCTACCTTAACCTCCTTTTAGATTAATTTACCCTTTGCAGAGGAAGAATTTAACTGAATGAAAACACAAAATAAGTCCACTAACAGAGAAGGACTGGCAGTGGCAAAGAACAACTACCTCTGTCAAAGACAACGTTTGCCTCCTTCACAATTTTGGCCAAGTTAACATACTTCTCTGGTCAAAAGTTCAACCATCTGTCATCTCAGAAATTCAATGCACCCTCTTATTTCCAACTTACAGCCATAATTCTAGGCCTCTGATTTGTCATCATATAATTACAGGCTAAAATAGGCTGACTCAATAACTAATGCTGTCTGCTGCAAGTTAATCACACAGATCACATGATGGATTTCAAAAACAAATCAGCAAATGCTCGATTATAGGGGTACTTTGTTATTACTATCCTGGACCATATTCATAATTCATGCTGAAAAATCTTTCAAAAAACACTATTGTCTTTTCACCTATTGGGTGAAAAAATAATAGATGATATAGAAATGTGCTATCTGATTTTTGTTTCCACCCATCTTAATTGACTTGGTATCTAACGTAAGACATATGAAATGGAAGTACAATGGGACTGCATTCTTCCTGATAAGAAGTGGTACTAATCATGCCATTTTGACAAGATGGTGATTATAAAGTACAATAAGGGTTGTACAATATGCCTTGGTCTTTAAAAAAACAAGTCAATGGATACTGGGCTGTATCAATACTGAATTGCAGTTAGTCAATAAAATTGACTTTGAATTGATTAATGTTTGGATGAATTACTCAAATTTTCCCTTTGTCATTGACATAAAAATGCTGGTTTTACTTAATTTTGAAGAGGAGATGACTTGATGGATGAATTGGTTTAGTATTATGCGAACATAGACTCAAAAGCCTCTCAGCTAAATGAACTTCTGTTTTCACACTGGTAGGGGAGGGGGTTAATTAGAGTATACAAAAGATTTTCAAAGTAATGGACTTCATATTCTTTTGTGTACTTTTCTACTGTCACTAATCTGTGATCCAAAATAATTTCTCTTCCAAGGGATCACAATTTTCAGTCATCCTTTATTGGGCATTTCAAGTACGTCAGGAACTATGCTAATTATTTTACAAATATTAAGTAATTAAACATCAAAAGAATCCCATCAAGTAAGTCTATTATTCACATTTTATAGATAAAAAGACTGAAGCTCAGAAAAATTAAGCAACATGTAATGGAGCATGGTCCTCACTCCACTCTACAATTCAAAACCAAGTCTATCTGAAATCAAAGCCAGTCCATCTTTAATAATCTGGCTTTTACCCTCACATTCCTCCTCCTCTCATTTCTCCTATCAATGTCCATCTATATCTTGTAAATCATTTCATTGTTGCATGAGACTATCGGGACATAAAGTATGAAAGAGAAATTGTGTTTTAAATACAAAGATTTTCTTGACTCAATGTAGGCTTAGTCTTCTTTGAGTCCTCTTTATTTTAACCTCTCACTGGCTATTCCTACTCTTCTATCACAATTTCTAAATCAGTGTGAGCTTTCTGGGGTTTCCTAACCTCTACTCTAAATTACTACCTCTTCCTCTGTTATTTTTTCTTAAGTAAAACTTAACAGAGAATTAGAATAAATTCTAATTAGAATCTGATAAAAATCCAATCTATAACAGAATTGTTTTTATCCTATAAAACATGAATCTTTAAAGGGAGGAGAATCTCATCTCCTTTTTTAATGCCCAGGAATTAATCTCCTGACACCTACCTTTGATTACCTGAATCTACCCTGAAGGAGATATGGTTAATAGAATTGGTCAGGATCATCTCTGAAACACTTGGGTTGGCAGAGAGTGTCATGTAGTATTCAAACGTCAGCCAGAGCAGTGATCTTTCTTTGCTTCTTGCTCCATGCTTTAAGCTGGAATATTTCTCATATGTCTCTAGAGTTTCTTTCTCTGTCATATAGCAGACAGATCTAGGACTACTGCCCTTGCCATATGTAGGTGCATGAAACCCAAGTCCTGGATGTCCACTCACCCGTGCACTCTGCCCTGCAATTAGCTGGTCGTCCTCAGTCTGAACACTTGTCCGGCTGCGCACATCGTAATCTTCCTGTTCAAAGTCAGAATCGTCCTCTAGTTCTTCTGGGGTCTAAAGGTACAAAGGAAAAGAGAAAAATCAGCATATTTTAAATTGATAACCTTCAACCCACCCGTGTGCTTTGTGGCTGCAAAAGCTAAGTAGCTCCCAGGAAAGAACTTGTGGGCAGTTACATGTAGGGGGTTATGGAGGAGGGTATTGGCTGTAATGGAGTCAGAAAAACCAAGCTACCCCAATTTATCCATAAAACAAAACAAAACAAAAACAACAATAACTCTATTACTTCCTCCTGTAGGTATAAAAAGTCTGTAACTCTTGACATGACATGCTTTCTAATTTTAAGAAAAATTATATTTGTGTGTTTTTCCACCCATGGAAATCTATTCTAAGATAGAAAATCACCATCAATAGCAAAAGTTGTACCTAGACTTAGTCTATAATTATCTTTTTGCTCTATTACAAGTCTTTTCTAGTCTTAATAAGCAAAAAGAATTGATCATCTCCAAGCCAATGGTTAGTCCAGATGAAATACCTGATGTGGTCACTAAACCGTATAGTGAATAGGTTGCAACTATAGACTCCACAGTCAAGACTGCCTGAATATGAGCATCTGTGTGGTCACTGGAAAAATCCTCTTAGCTTTGATTTCCTCCCCTGTGAACTGCTGTTGATAAAAGTTTCTCTATGATTTTTGTGAAGATTAAGTAATGTACTTTGTGTAGAGAGCCTGGCACATAATAGGCATTTAAAAAATGTTTGCGGGGATCCCTGGGTGGCTCAGCAGTTTAGCGCCTGTCTTTGGCCCAGGGCGCGATCCTGGAGTCCCGGGATCGAGTCCCACATTGGGCTCCCGGCATGGAGCCTGCTTCTCCCTGCTCCTGTGTCTCTGCCTCTCTCTCTCTCTCTCTCTCTCTCTCTCTCTCATAAATAAATAAATCTTTAAAAATAAAAAATAAAAAATGTTTGCCATCACCATTACTTAGAATTTTGAAATCAATTCATTCATACATTTTTAAAAGTGAAGCTACCAATCACAAAACCATCCAGGATTAAATAACTCCTTCTTATATAGTATCAATTTAACTAAAATCAGCACAGGTCTGGTTTCCTATTAGGATTCTCTAATTTATTCTCTATTTAGGGATAAGAAAACCAATGTTCTGAGAAACAACATGCCCAATGTCACTAAAACTAGTTAATAACAGAATTAGAATTTAGACCCAAATGCCCAAATGTGTCTAACGTTTTCACATTATAAATCAGGTAAGAACTGGAGCTATGGAATGGCTTTAAAGTAAGTAGTTACGTGAAGACCCTGTCCATTCTGTGTCAGAGGACATGATTTAATCCATAAACCCAGAAGCAAAAATACTCCCTATCTTTAATGAGCATAATAGATAACATACACTAAGTGCTTTTCTTGTGCCAATAATGCTGTTCTCTAATGACTGTATGTACACTAATTCATACAGTTTTCTTCACAGTCCTGTGATGTGGACACCATTTTCTCCACTTTACAGATGAGGAAACTGAGGCATGAGTGGTTACACTTTGTTTTGAGGTGTAACCTGCAGCATGTACTGTAGACTATCATCCTCTGCTAATTCTAAAAAGATGAACTCAGAGTTGGTGAAGATGGTGCATGAAGAGGAGAAAGTACATTAGTGTGACCTTCTCAGATCAATGGTTCTTAGACAGCTGACAGTCAACCAAAATCTGCTTCTTGGTACACAGTGGCACCACCTCCTAGGGCTTTGCATTTCAAAAGGAAGAAGCAGACCACAGTAGTATTGATGATGCAATTGCCCATTCCCCTTCCAAAAGGGCACATTTTTATTCTGCTGGTTTCTTCGGCTACCTCAGTGTAATTAATCAGGTGCGATTATTGATGAAGCCTTCAGATTGGTCATACAGGGATAAAATGGGGTCTTCATGCCAATATCACATTATGCGTAGTAATTTCCAAGCTTTGGCATATCCTTCTTGTTTTCCTTCTCTCTCCCCATCAACCTTATTAATATTCACTCAGTCATCCACAGATGTCCAATTTTCTTTCACAGAATTATTAAAAGAAAGAAGGAAGAAAGAGGCTTTGTTCTCATACTTTATTAACTAAAGCAGGGGTGGGGTGGGCAGAACCTGGTTCAAATAACTGGTTGTATTTTCATTGTGGACAGAGACAATAATCTCTCATCATTTTTCACTCTTCTGGAATGTACTGCAGAACAATTACAGCAAGTTGGTAAATTCTGCTGACAGATGAGATGACAAGATTGCAAGCGCTTTTCATCATTAGTTTTTTAAAAGGAGAGAGAAAAGTAAAATGAAAAACCTCACTCAACAGAAAAAAAGGAAAATATGACAGTGCCTATAGTACTGTGTCCAAACATTTCAATGATCTGTGTGTTTAGTGGATGAGTCAATGACAAACACAACCTGGCAGCATAAGGTTAATTATGATGAGCTTTCATTCAAGTGACTAGGGCTCAGAAACCAAAACAAAGTTTAATAATGAAGAAGGAAATAATATCATAGACGTGGACCCAGGGAATCTGAACGTTTTTGGCCTAACTCTGCCACTCATAAAACGTGTGTCTTTGGCAAGTCATTTACAGTTTTTCTGTTTATCTTTCTCCTCAATCATAAAATGGAGATAATTCCTATTTGCATTGTCTGCCTCACAGGATTCTAGGGTAAATATATATATATATGAAAATGCTTTGTAAATGATAAAAATGAACTCAAGTAATAAGTGATAGTGATGCTTATTATGTTTAATATATACCTAATAACTGCAATAATCATAATAATAGAAATAATTTTCATCAACCACTATGGGCCAGGCATTCAGCTAAAGAATTTAATCCTTGTAACAACCTAATGAAATGAATCTTATACCTGGGGCACCTGAGTGGCTCAGTCAGTTAAGTATCTGACTCTTAATTTCAGCTCAGGTCATGATCTAAGAGTTGTGGACTCAAGCCCCATAGTAGGTTCCACACAGCCTACTTAATATTCTCTCTCTCCCTCTGCCCTTCTCCTCCAAAAAAAATAATAAATGCCAATTTTATAGTTATATAAACAAGTTCAGATTTGTTCAGTCAGTTTTCCAGGGTATTACACCTGCACATTGAAGGGGCTCCAGAGCCCATGCTTTCAACCATCACAAGTAACACCAGGCAAATGGATGAGCTTAAAATATTTTCTTGTGTCTTAATCATTCAGTAAACCCATCCAAGCAACCCATATAAATAGTTCTGTGCATGTGCAGTTTGCTAATTGAATGTAAATGCGTCTACTTCTCATGCTGTTATTTTTGAATTATTCGTTTTAACAAGTAGCAGTGTTATATTTTGGTTGGTCAAGGACCTCCATACATTAAAGGAGACCTGGGAAAAATAGTGAAGGTCTGCAAATGGGTCCAGAGATAATAATATTTGTTATCATTAGGTAGTGTTTATTGAGTAAAAAAGAATCAACAAAATGTATAATTCACTGGATTGGAAGCTGGAAACTGAGGGTCAAGCCTCAATTTTGCCTTTCTGTGCTCCCTGGGAAGGCTTCTTATAACCATCAAAAACCACTTTGGGGTCTACAGTTGGTCTCCTAGGTCTATTATCTAACTGTTAGATTGCAAAAGTGGATTTTATTTGTAAAATGGCATGATTAAAGTATTTGGCCTAAAATCTCCCCCACCCCTCTAGGAGATTAACTTGTGCCTATTACAGAGGCCCAAGAAAAGCATGTGCTTGTTCAGGGTCACTCCACACATCAGTTATAGTACAGAATCAATCTACCTGCTTCTGGCTCCCAATCAAGTGCTTAATCTTCTCTACAACAGTTTCTGGAGTAAAGAAAAATGAGAAAAGACTGCAGGTTTTAGAGTTGTTTTACCAAGACACATGAAACATATATTAAGGGCCATTTAAAAGAAATGCTCAAATTTATATGAGAGTTCCATTGGGAACAGAAATATGAGGACATGGGAAAGCACCAGGATAGTTTGGGTGACACCAGAAGAAGGATTCCCCAAACAGAATACTGGAATTACATTTTCCTAAAATCAATATAGAACAAAATCCTCTCACAGGCAAGAATGATTGGCCATTGGCATCTCTATTGTGGGTTATTCTGGAAGCTTCCTGATTGATCTCCTTGCTACTGTTTTTTCCTCCATATATTCTACTCTCTCCAGGAGAGTCAGGCTGGTAATCCCTGAAGAGCTAAGTAGCTTGGAACACGTCAATGGCTCACATCTCATTCAGCAGGGTCTTTAGGCTTCCTTTCCCTCTGCTGGGAGCACAATTTTTCCTAATATTTTTATGGTTTGTTTCCTCCTCCTTCTCCAAGTCTATTCTCCAAAGCTACCTAATCAGTGACCATCCTTCATAAAACTCATACCCACCTCGTGTTCTATCCCTGTATACTGCCTTGGTTTTCTCCATGGCACAGTCCAGCATGTTCTATATTTTTGCTTATTATACTCTCTGTCTCCCACCAGAGGAATATAAATTTTCTGAAAACAGAGACTTCTGTTTTGTTCACCTATCCATTCAGGGTCCATCCAACAGTGTGAGGCTTCTAATAAGCATTCAACAAATAATAAATAAATGACCAAGATCGAATTACCAAATTTTTCTGAAAAATTATATGAAATTATTTCTAATGACTTGAGTTAGGAAATCAAAACTAGGACTCTTATGGGACCATGTTAATTAACTGGATAATAGCAATCTGCAAAAGGAAAATCAGTTTTGTCACAAAAGCCTTTCCAGTTCTTCATTTCTAGCTCTGATGAGTAACTCCAATCCCTTCAGTTTTAATAATATTGTTCATTTATTTAACAAATTCTATTTCGTTAATTGATTGTAATAAGAAACTTCATCCTAGCAGCATGAGAAAAGAAAAATATTTCTCAAGAACCTACTCAATGCCAGGTCTAGGCTAGTGCTCTATAGCCAAGGCAATATTTATCCTTATTTGCAGATAAGGAAACTGAAGTAGAGAGAGGAAAACAAGCATGCCTGCCAATGACCAAAAAACACTTAGGCTGTAGGTTCCCAAACTCTACTGCTTCAAGTATTCTCTCTGCCTCAGTAATTTTTTCAAGATGCCTCTTAACTAAAAACAACAACAAAAACAAACAAACAAAAAAAAAACAGCCACAAACCAAACAGATGTGTTAAGCAGTAAGATCACAAAAAATGGATTAAGTTGATTAGACTTAACATCTTAGGGCCTGGTACACATTGCATGACTTCTCAAATCTTGGAATACAACCAAGCATTCATTGAACCTTCTTTTTCTCACAACAACCACCCAAAACCCAGCTTCACAAATATAAGATATTATTAAAAGGAATATACCAACCTAATGTTTAAACTGTGAGCTAATTTTGGCTATTATTTCACATAATATCTGAGAGACATCTGTGTGTTTCCCTTGAAATTTTAAACATCTTACAATGCTCCAAGAGCCCTTTCAGGCAGTTTGGTATTTATCAAGTTAAACTTTAGACTTTTGGGCAGCGCCAGTGGCCCAGTGGTTTAGCGTCACCTCGGTCCAGGGCCTGATCCTGGAGACCCGGGACTGAGTCCCACGTCACGCTCCCTGCATGGAGCCTGCTTCTCCCTCTGCCTGTGTCTCTGCCTCTCTCTGTCTCTCTCTCTGTCTCTCATGAATAAATAAAAAAAAAACTTTAGACTTTTATCAGGCCCTACTGTTTCCCTGACCTTCTTTCAAAAGTATCATGTGCAACCAAATTAACTGTTATGATAATAACAATTTAACAATTTTGGTGCCTACACACCAAAAAGTTTCTTTGTAATCCCCAAATCAATGCCTGTATCATTTTTCACAGACATATAGCGTGGGAAAAAACTTGAGTCACCTAACCTTGTGTTCCCAGCTGAGGTCCAACAGCTGAGACCTGTACCATGCAATGTGTACAGAAGCTTCATCTTCTTTTTGTTTCAGCTCTTATACTGTAAATAAGTATCCTTTTTGCATTCATTTAGTGGCACATATTTTTGCACTTTGGTGCCTTTTGTTGGTGATTTCTCTGCTTACAACAGCTTCCAAGTACAGTGCTGAAATGTTGTTTAGTGTCCTAAATGTAAGAAAGTTGTGATGTCCTTTACAGAGAAACTGCATGTGTTAGATAAACTTCTTTTAGGAATAAATTATATAGTCAGATTGGCGGTGAGTTCAATGTTAATGAATCAATAGTATATATTAAAGTGTCTTTAAACAAAAACATGCATAAAACACAGTTGTATATTGATCAGTGGATGAAAACATAACCAGAGGCTCACAAGAACCTAATGATGTTCCCTCAGGAAGAGTGTTTCAGCATTCTGTAACTCAGTGTTCACAGCAATGTCATAGGATAGAACTACTGCAAAAATGAGAATCAACTGTATGGTTGTGTGCCAGGTTTGTCTATTAATTTTTTTAATTACCATGCTGGGGTAGTTAGGAGATTCCTTTGTAACTGATAGATCACAAAAGACAATTCTCAGCAAGAAGCAAACAATACTTTCACATCTGAGGGGCAGAGTAGACCTGTTCCAAGGGAGAAGTGGGCTCCTGAAAGGGGAGATTGGGATACAGGAAGGACAAGTTTTGTCTACTTCAGAGGGTTGTCTGGAGCTACCATGGAGTGCCTGGATATCAACACCACATTAAATATGTATTGAGCACTGTGAGGCAAGGTAATGGAAAACTTAACCCTTCAGGGTTTGTTCTGCATTTATTTTTTTGAGGAAAAATATTTCTTATTTTTACAAAGTATAATCAATACTTTGGGAGGGAAGGAGGCATGGCTAGGTTTGCTGGGAAATAATAACTACTTGTCTCACTGTCTGTCTTTTGAACTTAGCGCAGTCTATTAAGTAGATTTAATCATTATACTCAAAAAGCAAACCAAGAAATTAAGTATAATATAAAGCCATGTGGGTGCTGAATGGAGAACTTTAAAAATAACAATTTGTACATATTGTACATTTGTCTCTTAAGTTATAAGTGGTGTGAAATCTATCTGATCAAATCACTTGAAATGTCGAGATGTAGGAATGACACTTCATGTAACAAAGATATGGCATTTCATCTAAAATTATGTTTTTTTACAGCTCATGAATGAATAAATGAGTGATGGCTATAAACTTCCTCAGCCTCCCAGATGAATGGTTGTCACAAAAATGTGAAGGCTAACAAAGCAGAAAAATGGCAAAAGAGGGAATATGTCTTAAGGATTATAGTGGGATTTAGTGTCAAATGCTTTGAAAACATAACTCTCATGGTCTATTACCGTATTTCACAAGTTAGTAGATAATGGATAAAAATGATCTAATTTGTTACAGGTTTAAAAGCCTGACTACCTTTTTTTTTTCTTTCTTCTCCAATTCTCATCCTTTTTCTGTCAACTTCCTATCTTCCCAAGTATGTTTCCAACACACACACACACACACACACACACACACACACACACTTAACCACTGTGCCAGACAATGCACCACAGGGAAAGGAAAATAAAAACAGACTTTGCTTTCTAAAATTCAGTCTAAAGAAGGTAATAGAAAAAAAATAAGGAAGGTAATAGACATAAATGGGAATGATGTAATAAATACTATCACAAGCAGAAACAGTTATACATAGTTAAAAGAGGTCAATATTTTTGCTGGAGAAAATTTGAAGAATGTTTCAGCCAACTCTTACAAGATGGTAAGAGTCTGACAGATCCAAAATGGGCAAGTTAGAAGAACAGGAAATACATCTGATAGTCTCCAAATTCCAAATTTGAACTTCATATAGTTAAGTATAATGAGAATTGTCTGACATAACTTATGCAGTGATCTGAATACTTTGAACTGATCATGAAATTATTATGACATATTTATTTTTTTAAGACAGACATATTTAATGTGAAAACAATCAAGCTGAATTTGAAGACAAAATCCTAAGATACTTTTTGTGCTTTCAAGTAAAGGAATTTGGTAATATTGAAATATTCCCTGAAGGGAAGCATGGATATCAAACAAAGAAGGAAGGGAGACTCTTCCTGGTGATACTCTATTCCACCGACTCAGATCACCATGGAAGCATCATGTTGCACTCTGGATACCACAGTTGAAGAGGATCATTCATGGATTTAATGACCTCAAAGATACAAAGATTTGTAGGAGAATTAATGCCATAGATGAAATACTCAAAGGACTAGGTATATATTGTCCAGAAAGAAAAATATACCACAGATATCATTTGGTTATTATTGTTTTGCAGTGTTTGTGGGTACATTGGTTTAGATGTTCAATGATCACCCTGAGAGAAAGCGTTTCAGAATGCAGTCAGCAGATACCTCATGGTTTTATTGAGCAGCCTCAAAGACACTGTGAAGGATCAATGTGGGGATACACTCCAGTGCTATCTCATCCAATATGGTAGACATGAGCTACAATGTACTACTGAGAACTTTAAATGTAGCTAATGCCACATTTGTCAAAAATGATAACATTTTGGATACATTTGATTAAGTTAAATATATTAAAATTAATTTCACCTGTTTCCTTTTCTTTTTCCAATGTGTCCACTAAAAAATTTACAACTACAATCATGGCTTACATTATATTGCTAGAAGACAACATGTTCTCATGTGCTTATGATTGGCACTGCAGAAGCCCCATCTCTGCTTCAGTCATAAATAATAGCCACAAATGTATTTGTATCATCAATTATGCTTTTGAATATTTAAGTTTACTTTAAGAAAGAGTTCTATGGGTAAAAAAATTATTTGAAAACCATGCCAAATTGTTGGTAAGGTAAAAAGGAAAAAATCTCATCTTACAATGAAATGTTATGTAGTTAAATGGAACGAGGTGAGCTATGTGTCTTAATAATATAAATAAATGAAGATATATTATGGGTGAACAAAGCAAGTTGCAAATGATACTTATGTTGAATTATAACCTACTGTCTTATATGTACTATTCTAGTCTACATCTCTATATAATTACTTGGGCAATCCTTTAGAAGACTCACAGCTAAGACTGAAATTGGAAAGATAGTAGGGTGAGTGAAGGGAGGTTTGCTGCAAAGTTATATAGCCTTATTTATATGTTACAAAGATAATGTAACTATGTATCACATCATCATTATTATTATTGATACTACTAAGCTGGGTAACCTTCCTTTCTTACCACCCCATGGCTTTTCTGATCCTGATAGGAAAATAATGTTAGCCAAAGGAGCACATGGCTAATAGCAGGGGGCACCTGAAAGTTAGTATCAAATTTAGAGAACAATGCATGCAAGAAATAGGCAGGGAATCACTCTTCAGGTTATTCAGTGTGAATGTCGGCTTGTTGGGGTCACTAGTCCCCCTTGTCTGGCTAAATGAGGAGCCAAACAGCTTAACAAGTTAAACTAAGTAATTAAAAAACAAAAGTAAATTCTTTGGGGTCCATACCAGAAGCTCTATCAGCTCCAAACTATAGAGGCCTTACATACCCTGATCATCAGCACAGCTTTTCTGATGTCTCGAACACCATCATATACCAGGCGAGAGGCATCAATGAACTCATTCTCTTCAAATGGTTGAGGGACATTGGCACTCAGGGCTTCAATGGCAACCTCTACTTGCTCGGCAAAGCGTGGCATCACTGCATTAAACAAAGTGAGAAACAATGGATTAGGTGATCTTTCTCTCATGCTCCCTGTTCCAGCCCTTGGGGAAGGTGGCACACTCCAAGTATTCCAGTAGCTCAGTGGAACTGTGTGTCTACCTGTCCAGTTTGGGGTGGACTCAATTCAGTGGTCGTCGTACCACTTACCTTCAGCAGAGGAAGCACGCCATTACTCCATGAATGGTGAGGATATGTAACAGCAAAGTTTTGAAACCTGTTCAGAATTGTGTGGCATAGTGTATATACATACATATTTCGTGTTATTCTAACCTGAGTTGAATTTCACTTCTGTTGATTACTAGCTGTGAAACTTTGGCCAAGTTTTCTTAACTCCTTCTAAACCTGCTTCTTTGTCTATAAAATATAAGATCCTATCTTAAGTTTCAAAGAGATAATACATACATATTTATTGGATGGTATTTGGCCCTCAAAAAGCCTTGATAAATATTTAATTAATATCATATGCTAAAGTCATAGGTAATGAGTAATAGATCTTAACCTATATGACTTCATAGTAACCTGTGAATGAAGTAATCCAGTGTATTCCACTTTTGTCAAGACAGGACTTGAGATTGGAGGAAGGAGGATGGCAGTAGAGGAAGGCTCATAGAAGGACCATAAAAGAGGGGAAACGGAATCCCAGGGCACTGTAGCACAAAGCCTAGGGTTAGAGACCACTGGGATCATAACTGAATTCAGTTTTATTTCATTTTACCAGGACCATTTTGATGTGAAAGAAGATGCATTTATAAACTCCTAAAATGTTAAGCACCTCTTTCTTTAAAACAAGATACCTACATACATAATGGAGGTTTGTGGAAAGTAAATTCAGTGGAATGTCTGGAACACTTCCACTGGCTACTTAAAAAATGCTGCTGATTCACGGATTCTCAAAAATTATAATTCAATTTTCTCAGATTTTATCTTGTAACAATCAATTTATATGGCGAATGAAAGCCAAAAGCACAATTCATTTTATTTACAAGGACAATAAAATGGAAACATCATTCATCTATTTTCCATTTCTGAACTTTCATGCCTGATTCATCTTTATACTCATTTTCATCCTCTGTGGATACTTTAACATCTATTTTAATCCCTAGTGTGAGAAACTCTGCTAAATTGCTTTACTTTCTAGGGTCAAAGTATTCAAGATAAAACCTTCCTAGAAAAATGTACTTCTACTAGGAAAAGTCAAACGTTAAAAAGTATACTTAAAAAAAAAAAAAAAGAGGGTTACAGGAAAACAGAGTAGCCATTCTTTCAATAGAAATGATCAAAACCAAAGCATGCATGGGGTGAATTTACTTCAGTGAGTGAATGACTATGATTGGTTCTCTATATCATTTGAATTTTTCATTTGTGCCTTGAAATGCTTTACATAAAGGGAATTTGGTGGACATTGAGTTGTACTGCTGGAAAAATCAAATAAAAATGTACTTCTAAATACCACATTAAAAGCCACTTCAGCTTTCCATTGGTATTGGGAATAAACTGTTTTACATGACTAAATAATATAGATCATTGAAATTGACCTCCCTAGACATGAAAATACTGTTACATGTAGTTGGCATTTTCCCTTGAGTACCCTTCTTAAAACCAATTACAAATTCCCTTCCCTTCCTAAAGTGAAGATTCTGAATATTAATTTCATTCTATTTGATGTCTAAGCTGCCATCATGAGCATCAACAATTTTACATATTTACATGGTATCATCATAGCAGCGAGCTGCCTGACCTTTTGTCCCTATTGTTTTACTGATAATTGGTACTCCTCCGTGTAAACAAAATAACTATGCCTACAAACGAATAAGACAAAAACTAAAAAAAATAGACCATGGAGCAGAACAGGTGTTCACAAAACACTAAACCCCATGTTATTAATACATGGTACTTTACTTCACTAATAATTGAAAAACTTATAGTGTAAACAGTGGGAGGTCATTTCATACCTCTAGGAATGGGCAAACAAATGAAAGTGTAACAACACCCATGTTACAGAGCATGTGGAAAAAAGGGAACCCTCCTAATGTAGATAGGAGTCAAGTGGGCACACATCATTCCGACAAACACCTGGACAAAATCAAATGAAATAAAGTCTTCCAGTCCCAACCAGTAAGCTGAGACATTTTCTAGATCACCTTCTTGTTTTAAAATTTTATTTATTTATTCACGAGACACACAGAGAGAGGCGGGAACAAGGGCAGAGGGAGAAGCAGGCTCCCTGTGAGGAGCCTGATGTGGAACTCGATTCCAGGACCCTGGGATCACGACCTGAGCCAAAGGCAGACACTCAACCACAAAGCCACCCAGGTGCCCCTCTAGGGTATCTTCTAAAGAGTTACTGATGAGGAGGGATGTATACACTGGAGTCACAGGAACATCTTTTTGTCTCTATGGTTATAGTCGTTTCTTAAGAGGTTGAATATTCCAAGAATTGATAAGAGTTATATTAAACCTAGGGATAAAAGTGACAGCTTTAATCCCTTCCAACTGGCACTATCTCAGGGCTGTAGACTCCACTAAGTGGGACATTGGGGAGACACAGTTAGCTGTTCATTCTAAGATCATGGGCAGTACATCAAAATGGAACCAAATGGACTTTGGGATGTAAGTCAGGAGACAGCCAACATAGTCAGGTGAGTAAGCTCCTAAAGTCAAAATGCTGACTGGGAAAATGAAACTGAAAAGAGATATTATTTGTGAGAAATTGAAAAATTCACAAAAGAATACTGTGTATAATTTAAACATAAATAAACTTTATTACACATGCTCTGAGAGGATGTATACCACCTTAAGTATAGGAAATGCCTTTGAGGGAAATGGAGGGTCATGAGATCAAGTAGAGGTGGCTTGAAATATCTTAATTCTTAGGAAAATAATAACATGAATCAGATATTATAAAATGTTAATATTTGTGACACCTCAGGGTAGAAGCAGGGTCTTAGTTATATAACTTTGAATCTTTTTTCTTTTACTTTGAATCTTCTTATGATTCAAATATTTTTAAAAGATCAACATATTATCCTCAAGGCTGTACTTTTTATAGAATAAGGCTCTGAAAAAATAAAGTTCTAGCTCATGGACCAGAATTCAATAGAAACCACTTTGATCAACAGTATTATGTGAGGAAGTCCCTCAGATATTGTGACTGATCAAATGTCTACTATTCGACTTTAATTAATAACTGTCCATTGCCGAACAGAGTTTAGTAGAGATGCCTGGGGGACTTGGTTGAACATCCAGCTCTTGACTTCAGCTCAGGTCATGATCTCAGGGTTGTGAGATGGAGCCCTGCTTCATGTTCCGGCTCAGTGGGAAGTCTTTCTCTCCTTCTTCCTCCTCCCCCACCCCCCCCCCCCCCAAAATCAATCAATCAATCATTCTTAGGTTGAGTTAGGTAATAGCTACCCACTAGACCCTGGGCTCTTGGGCACACACCTCTATTTCCATACAGGTCTTTGATGGAGTATAAAAGGGTGATCAGTGTTGTTGTGGGGCTTTGTTCTGTTTATGCAAGATTGCCCTGAAGAAGAGCTGAGGAGGAGGAAAATGTAGGAGGTGTCATGCTATCTTTCTCCACCAGCTTCTTGGTCTGATTCTATGCCCAAGGGAGAGAGAGGAAAGCTAAAATCTACTCTAAAAAGGGACCACTTTTATAAGGGATGCTCTGAGGCCCAAAACATGCCCAGAACTGCCATAAAACCCCAAGATTGGAGAAAGGTATTCCGTTTGCTCCAACATGGAGTACAGAATCTCTCTAGGGGAATTGAGGACGTGGCAACACTGCTGTGGACATAGCATTGTCAAAAGAAGTAGAAAAAACAATGTTCTTTAGTAAAAAGATTGGAACAGAACATAACATCAACCTCCTATGTAAGGGAGAAAAATGATAGGAGAAGAGGTACAGAATCCTTACTTAGAAATGGGGTCTCAGAGTTCAATTTATCCTTAATATTCCAATGATCTTATTATATTCCTCAACCTGGTAAAACCCACAACTTGAACTAATTCAATTTTATCTTATTTACTTTAACTGACAAGACATTCATTTCTCTTACCTCAAGTCAGTGGTTTTTCTAGGTCTGACCCTTAAAGAAAATCTTTCTCCATGCTCTGTTCTTAAACACATTCAATACTTATTTATATAGGTCTTGGTCAACTGCTACCACTCTTTAACCAATATACCTTTGCTCTCCATGCTGCTGTTCTCTTTGCTGTTTCAGTTTTATCTTGTTTTGTTTTATAAAGCGATAAGACAGAAAAATAAAAGTTCATAGAAAAATGATCCAACTTGACAAGACCTAAGATGTTAAACTATGAATTCTTCTAATGCCTCTGGTAAGGTCTTAAAAAAATCAATATCCCAAAAGTAATTCTGAGATAGAAAAAGTCTGAAACCACTTCAAGTATGATGCTGCTTCTACTTCCCACTAATTAGGACGAAACACAGTATTGCCTTTCTGATTCACACATTATATATTAACAGGGTTTTGATACGGGATTATAAAAATAGAAATTTCTTTCTAGTTTCTAAATTACATTCAAAAATGTAGATACCACTTTACTGCTATTTATCAGAAATACTGAATTGCTCTTAATGGCTTATATCCTGAAAGTGTGATCAAAGTTGGAAATAAGCTTATAAGTTCTTGCTATACTTTTGTATGCAGAGTGCACACTAGGCCACAGAATGATGACATTCTGAGAGTAATGAAATCACAGTTCAGCATGCATATAAAAATCAAGGTCACCTCACTCTAGTGTCTATTGAGATCCTAAAACAAAGGTGAGAAAGATCTAGACTGAATCCTCCAGAGAGACATTGGAGGTGACGTTTCAGAGCACAGGGTGAATCAGGAAATGAACAAGAAGTTGTACAATAGATGCAAATAGGACTGCTGACAACCATAAGAGCAAAATACAAGGTTAACTAGAGGTAATGGAAATATACAGCCAACTAACTCCACTGCCCTTGAGTAAACATCTAAAAAGTCCACAACTAACTTTAAACACTCTGATGATTCCTTTTAATATAGAGGGACTCTAAAATCTTTACAAGATACAAGCATCAGACATCTGCCTATGGTTTCTTATCTGTGTCTTTCCACCTATTCCTACATATATTTAAATGTTTCAATTAGACCAATTTAATGTATTCAAAGATGACATGGAAACATGCCATGTCACATCAACATGCCCATGATGAATTTATTCTCATACTAAAATATATCTCTGGGGCACCTGGGTGGCTCAGATGGTTGAACATCTGCCTTTGGCTCAGGTCATGATCCTGTGGTCCTGGGATGGAGTCCCACATCAGGTTCCCTGCGGGGAGCCTGCATCTCCCTCTGCCTATGTCTCTGCCTCTTTGTCTCTCTCATGAATAAATAAATAAAATCTTAATAAAATAAAATAAATCTCTTTTTCTTTGGCCCAGGCAAATTCCTCTTCAATCTCTGGTATCTTATTTAGAATTAACTGCCATTGTTAAACGTCCTTAATTGACAAAGTTGTCTGTTCTCTATCATTTTCTAGCCTCACGTATGAACCATTATAGTACTTAGTATAATGTATTAAATCGTTTGACACATCTGTACGTCAACTGTTTTATATTAGGAGCCACCTTTAGAAAGAGACCAGCTCGTTCTTCTTCTTTGCATCTTAGGCCCATATCATGCTTCTGGCACAGCTAATCTATCCAAGTGGGAGAAGGGTGAGAAGTGAAAGAATAGAATGTAAAGAACAACTCACTATTCAATATTTCAGAGACCAAAAGAGCAGTATCACATATCACATACTAAGCCTCTTTCTACCCATCATTTCCTATTAGTTCAGTAATTTTATTAAATCGTTTCATGAGTCATTAACCAAGTTATTAATGGGCATCTAGGTTTGATCTTTAGGGTCCTTTCAGAAACCAGAGCTCAGAATCCTTTCAGGACTGCTTGAGTAGGAACATCACCACCAAGGAAGGAGAGGATTCATTAGTGTATCCTTGAGTAATTCGCCAGAGCCAAATTAGGAAATCTGCATGCATATGGATCACTCAATTGTGGTGTGGTTAGCCAACACAATCTTGTGAGTGTATTCCTTCCACAAACTTCATTGTCAAGGGAAGAGAAGAGAAAATCAACAAGGACCCTCTGCTCTAGAGAAAAGCCAGTCTAATACATGTAAATATAAAATAAAAAGAATGAGAACACTTGAAAAAATCTTTTTTTTTTTTTTACTTGAAAAAATCTAGAGAGAAAATAAAATATCCAAAGTGGGTTGGAATTTTGGCCAACTCCAATGGAGGAATACATAATATCCCCCCACTGTCCTGCCAATAACAAATAGTTACTATGCCTCCATTTTAACAGTTGGAGTCAGAGAATTAAACATTATCAGAATAACTGGGGTCAGAAGATATTATTTTGGAGAGACTTTCTGGCAGCAAGATCAGTATCCCCCTATAGTAGGAAAGTACTGTTTCAAGTACTTTCTATATATTAGGCATTCTTTCCCCAAAATGGTTTTTATCAGACACTGCTAAGAGATTTTATTCAAGTGGCCCCCAATTAGATGTTCAGTAATAGGAGAAGAGAGTATATAGGGGAGTAGATCTAAACCACTGGGGGCCTAAATTTGCCTAAAGGAAAGAGTGACTGGCATTTAAAAGGCCCTGCGTGTACCTTGACAGTTCAGCACATCTGTGAAGCATAATTATTTAGTGAGGAGACCATCAGAGTCTAAAGCTCCAAGTCATACTCAGTGGAGAAGAAAAGTCCAATGCAAACTGAAGCTGTGATGACACTTTTGTAGCTTTGGCACCACTCAAAAATAACTAAGGACAAACCAAAGAAGCCAGCCACCATTTTATACTGGTTCGGTAGTTTTAGTAAAGAATATCATATTAATTAATTAAGTTATTAGAGGGCATTCTAAGTTCTCCCCACACACACAGGGATCTTTCAAAATTCTGAACTTAGAATCTTTTTTTGACCTGCTTGATAATCAAATGTATCCATACATCTACCTCATGAATAATGGCTGTTTCATTTCTCTAAGTATTTACAGAAGCATATACTCCTATTAGACATAGATGCTTTCCTTCAAGATACATGAATGACCAGAATTTTGTTCAAACACTTGGATAGGGTTTCCTGAGTTATCTAGACCTTTCACTTGTTTTAGGGAAAAAAAACAAAAAAGATTTACTTATTTAGTTAGTTATGGAGGGGGGAGAAGGAGAGGGAGGGAGGAAAGGGGAGAAGGAGGGGGGGATTAATGTTTGAGTATCAGAACCTAAGTCAAATAAAATTCTTCCTAGTGAGGAAATTTTTTCCTAGTGAGGTATTTTTTTTCCCTTTCTCTTTGACATGCACATTGTTATCTTTGAATTATACACTAGCTTCAGGTTCTGTACAGCTTCTCAGATCTGTCCTCTGCTCCAAATCTCTTCTCCAATCACCTTGAGCCAATCTTGGCCTTCCTTTCTCCAGTATGTAGCTCCACTGTTCTCCTGCCACCCTCATTCCTGGCCAAATACTGCATAGCTCTATCTTGATTAAGTGGAACTTTTGTTTTCTAGAAGCCATTATATAAGCAAATAGGTACATTATGCCAGAAGTTAGATATGTCCCTATTAAGTTCATGTTGTGGGATTTGTCTACATGTCTAATTATGTTAGTCATCAACCATATTGTCCATCCCTGCTTTACGCATTTGCAATTACTTATGTGACAGCTTCTGAGATGGGCCCCAATGATCCCTCTTTTCCTGGTATTCATGCCACTGTGTGATCCTCTCACTTTGGACATGGGCTGAGACTAGTGACTTGCTCCTAACCAATAAAATATAGCAAGGAGGATGGGATGTCATTTCTGAGAGTAGGTTTTAAGAAGATGCTAGCTTCCCATTTTGCTTGCCTTTTCTTACTCTCTCACTTGATCACTCTGATGATATATAGTTGATCTATGGAAAAGTCTTTAAGACAGGTAACAGAGAGAGGCCCCTGGTCAACAGTGAATAAGGTATTGGGGCCCTAAGTCCAACAACAAATGAGGAACTGAGGCTTTCCAACAACACATGAGTGAGTTTAGAGGTAGCTTTTTGCCATTTGATCCTTAAAAGATTTCATCCTTCTGAGAGATCTGGAGGCAATGGTACACAGCTAAATAGTACCTGGCCTGGTTCACAGAAACTATGAGATACCAAATGTTTATAATCCATTAAGCCTTGGTTATGCTTTGTTACATAGCAATAGGTACCTAAATGAATGTGCTATGCCAGAAGTGGAAATATTAGTAAAAATAGCAGGACATACTAAAATTTATGTTCAATTGTAATAACTATGTTTGGTCTAGGTTTCTGTTATATTTATTGGGTCCAAGAAGATGTGCAAATGAATCTTGAAATTTGATTTTTTTTTTTTTTTTTTTTTTTACAAGTTAGCCAATTTGAACCTCAGTTTATTCAAGTGTTAAAAGAGGGATGAT
Organism: Vulpes lagopus; assembly: GCF_018345385.1. NCBI lineage: Eukaryota > Metazoa > Chordata > Mammalia > Carnivora > Canidae > Vulpes > Vulpes lagopus. Next base: position 90,423,547 of record NC_054828.1, on the reverse strand, counting down.
AGCTTCCCTTTAGGTTTTATAAAAGGTTTAAAAATAATACACTCAACAGATATTGTATACAGTTTTTTATATAAACCTAGGCAGTACTTAGCTACTGGGAATACAGTGACAAAACAAGTATGATCTTACCTTCAAGGCACAGAAAAGAGTGAAATATATGCAAGATACCATCATAACTAGCACATAAGATTCACATTCATAAAATAGCTCTTATACTTATCATCTTCACATGAGTCTCTATATCTACTAATCCATATACCTGTTTCCTTGTTTATGAGGAGGGAAAAATCATCCAGCTTTTGGATAGAGGCACAACTACATGATTCATCACCAAAAAGTGGGCTGAGAGCAAAATAAACTGAAAATAATACTCAAATTAGTGCTAAACTCTCTAATTGGGAAGTTCACACAACTTATCTTGAAAACTTAGTTTCCCTGATTCAGTGCCCTTCTCTCTCCTTGGCAGGACATCATCTTTTGGATGGTTTTATATTTTTAATAGTGAATTTCCTAATAAAATCTGCCCTCAGGACAAGATTTGATATACTCATTCCTAGAATTTTCCATTTTATCTTGATTGCCAAGAAGGCCAGTGTTAAACATTGTATCTATTATGACCTCATCAGATCTATGAGGAAAGGGGAGCTTTAAAAGTTATGAGATTTAAATCATAAAGCTCATAACTGGAAAAAAAATCAAAATTCGTTTCCCTCATTTTCTCCCCAAAATACCCTCCAACTTAATCTAATATTCTTGTGAAAGTATTTACCTCCTATATCAAACTTATGTTAGTTGATTAATTGAATTTAGAGTGAAGTATCCTTTCAAAACCTTTTGAAATGTGGTAGAGGGAATAGTACCAAAAATGTTTAAATTCTCTAAATTTAAATTTTATCTTGTCCAGACCAGCGATACACTTACCATGCTTTATCCTGATGACTCCTAATTAGGTTAGAAGATGTTGAACACTAGAAAGTGGGAGCAAAGAGGAAGCCCAGTTTAAGCTGCTCCTTATTCCCTGGTGACTATTTGTCAGCTGTTTCTACTCTCCAGACAACCATCAGCATCATTCCAGCTAGTCCTAATTCTTCCATCCTATGTGTATTTTTCCCCCCATCCTGTGTATATTCTTGGACTTTCTTTCGTCAGAGTCAGTCATCTGTTCCCTCTGTGGGAGTTCCTGAAGGCTGCCATTTTCATAAATTCATGTTTAGAAAATGATAATGTACATTTCAAACATCAAAATCAAATTCAAGCTCCAGAAGGCCATACATAACCCATGAGCTGAATTGTTTGGTGAAAGATGAAAAAGAACTGCCTAGAAGAAGAGGGGAAAAAAAACTCTAAATTTCATTCATGATAACTACCCTAAGAGAATCAGGGAGCATCCATCTGCTCTTGTCTAGACACAAGTTCCTTTCCCTTGGGAAAGAAATGCTTGCTTGGACAGTTCTTATATTTTAAGATAAGTGTTTCAAAAATAATCACAAATGGTTTATAAGTTAAAAGGAAAGAATGGCACATTTAATTCTGAAACTTAAGGGATGAATAAAGAATTGAACACGGTGCTTTATGGAGTTTATAGTGTCTGTGAAGACCAAACTTGGTAACTACAATTCAATTTGGCATTAGTGAGAGTTAAAGGATTAAGATGTTATAAAATGACTGCTAAGATTCTGACCTTGATCATTAAGCATAATTTTTTTAAAGGATATAACCTCTCAAATAAGATGGTATACAGTGTTAGTTAGATTTTTCATTTATGTTAAACATTTTGGAGCTTTAATTATAATCAGCCTGGAAGATTACAGGTGGTCTTAGTTCTCAAGGGGTTAACATTTAATTAGGAAGCAGTACATAATACAGACCTATCTAGATAGAAAGGCAGACAGGCAGATAGTGACATTAAGAGACAAATGGGCAAACGGAGCTTTCAACACAGTGGAGAATGTGGTAGGTGCCTTATAACACAGATAATAGGAGTAGTGAGAGTACAGAGAAGTGGGATTGCCTGGTGTGGCTAGAGAGGAATTCACTGACAAGGAGGAATCCAGCTAGTGCTGGGGAACAGGTAAAATACAGAAAGGCAAACCAGGTGAGGAGATTAATTTTGGAGTTGACAAGAATAAACAGAACTTGAGTTTTTATGTCCTTCTGTTATGCCAGGTCTTCCAGCCACAAGCAAAGTTTGCCATTTTTCCAAATCAAACTGTTTCTGGGCTATTCAAATGACATATCACATGTCAGCAATTCTTCTCTAGGATTCAAATAACTATTACTGATGTGGCAGAGAATCTGGGTGAAGGGAACACCCCACTGCCTCAGTTGTACAAAAATCAATATATCCTGGCCACCAATTCCTAAGGACACCAATACTAGCCCTGCTACATAGAATTCACAGGCCCTCCTGCCACGGATGCCCCAGATGCACATCAAGTGACAAAGAAGTACCATGGTGTTTGCAGTCCCTAGGATTCTAAACCCATTATGTGACTCACACAGAATTAAATGAAGATCCTTCCTTTTGGTTTTACTTTGACAAACAGGCACTAGAAAAGTGCTATTTGTTCCACTATGTTGCTCCAAACTTATGGCCCATGAATTGTGTTATCATTGGCCTTTCTATATCCACCTCATCCCATTTCCACTTCCACATTAGAGGTTTATTATTAGCCTAAAAATGCATCTTTTACTTTCTCAAGTTGTATCCTCTCCTATGGCCCTTCAGCACCCCATGTTAAGAGAGCTGGACATGTCTGAATTCTAGCAGAACGCATTATTTATGAACAGACCAATGCGGGGTAGATACTTTCATGTTTTTGCTTGGCCAGGGTTTTCTGAGCTAAAATGACAAGTAACCTGGTTGAAAGCATGACTCAATAGCAGTCCAAAAATAGTGAAAGAACCAGGAGAGAGATTTACATGTTTATCTCTGCAGAAATGTGTGTTTACCTTTTAAAGGGGAATAAAATCAGGAAATAGTCATTTATATCCCAAAGGGTTGTAACAGGTAGGGGACCTTTCCTGGAGGGAGTTTATTAACATTAAAGAGCAAAGGTTTCTCTCCTCCTCTCAGGAGGGGAAGGAGACTGTGAACACCAATTCCTAGATGAGCTCCCAGATGCATAATTGTGTGGTTCCTCTCCTGTAGCATTGACCTCCTTTGCATGTGTGGAATTCACCTTACCTCATCGCATTGCCTTCAGACAGAGAATGAGGCATGGGAAACTGGTGCCGTAAGTAGTAAGTTTGTCCTCTGAGCCAGAAACTTTGCATTTGCTTCAGGATAAAGTAAATACAGATATTAAAGCACATCAGCCAGATATCTAGAGAATCTAGGTTTCGGTAATACAGAAAAGGCACTGAGACAAACTATAAATTGCCTATTGAAGGACTGTTAAGTAGATGCAATTAACTTCTCATTTCTCCTATACTTCCGATTTCTCAAAACCATGAATACCACACCCACCAAACAAGTAAGATATTTCCTGCATATTCTAATCATTTGGACCTTTCCAAGAGAAATAAGATACTTTATGCCAACAGTCAATGTTATATTAAAATGCATTTAAAAGATGTGTAGGGTAAACAATCTTGGTCATTACAGCTTCTGTTGAAATCCATTACTTTCATAATCTAATTTCAAAGTCAGTCATGGAGAAGTGACTTAGGCTGTAATGGCCTTTCTTGTCCATAATATCTAACATTTTGTCTTCTCAATAAGCTGTCCCTACCACCTCTTTCTGATGTTGACCTTACCTCTGTCTACACCCTCCACAATCCAGCCCCTGGGACAGGCAGGTCATCCAGACCTATACAATCATAAAACCTAATCCCACTAGCAACAGAAATCAGTCTATACCCCAGGTGGTCAAGCAGATTGCTCTCCTTTTACTACATATAAAGTGTGGGGAGGAAAGGAAGTCTCTATCATAGACTCTTGAGTTGAAAGACAAAGGCTGCTAGTGGACATATTCTCTACTGAAAATTAGAGAAACATAATATCCTAAATTTTTATATTCGTGTTATCAATTTATGTACACTAAATGTTAACTATGTGATAACACTGCTCTAGGTCCTAGGTACTTATAGAAACACCTGCCTCTAGGACTGGACAACCTAGTTGTGGACCACTAAAGCAGACACTGAAGAGGACATACTGAACTTTATTGAAAGACTGATACAGTTCCCTGTTATCTTCAACTGAGAATGAGCCATGTCTTAAAGTATAAGTTCAGTATATAGATGCAGAGAGGGAGGAAGAAAAGAAGAACATCGCAGGAGGGAGAGTAGAAGAAGCAAGCATGGATATATTTTGCCTAGAAAATAATGATCATATGTGTCTTGATAAAGCAAAGGCTTCAAACAGAGGATTCATGGGGCAACAATTGTCCATGTTAGTTGCAATCACTGGAAAGCCAGGAAACAGTGACAATTTATTTAAAAAACAAAACAAAACAAAAAAACAAGGACATTGACCATCCTTGGATGACAAAACATCAGGCAACATAGGAGAAGCTGTGGCCTACAGGTATTAATTAGTTTCAAGTTATAGTTGCTAAAAGTCAAAGAAATGAGTTCTTCTTATTCTTAATCTGGACTGTGCTGACACAGCTTTACCCCCTCTTTAATATTTCCAATTTTTGTACCTTCTATTTGCTATTCTGCTTATATTTTCTAGGCAAATATACATAGAAATGGTGTAAAAAAATCCCTCTTTGTTCTTATGAAAACTTTTTAACTTTCCATTACAAACGCATGGAAGTAAAAATTATACCACCTCTATTTAGTGAAGGAAGACGATCTAAGAAGGGTATATATATTGTATGATTCCAAATATATGACGTTCTGGAAATGGCGATACTGTTGACACAGTAAAAAGATCAGTGGTACCAGGGGTGAGGTGTTGGGGGAGAGGGGTAAAAAGGTGGAGCACAGAGGACTTTAAGGACAATGAAAATATACAGTATGATACCATAATAATGGATACAGGTCATTATACATTAGCTTAAATCCATAGGAAGTATAACATGAGTGAACAAAATTATACACTATGGACGTTGGGCCATTATGATGTGTCAGGGCAGTTTCTTTAATTATAACAAATATACTATTCTAGTAGGGCATCTTGATCATAGAGGAGCCTATGCTTGTGTAGGGTCAGAGAGTGGATAGGAAATCTTTGTACTTTCCCCTCAGTTTTGTGGTGAACATTATACTGCTCTAAAAAATAGTCTTAATTTAAAAAAAAAAAAAGAGAGAGAAAGAAAAAGAGCGAAAGGGGGGAGGAAGAAAGATAAAGAAAGAAAACCATACTATCTGTTTGGACCACATGTTTTCCAAAATATGGGAATTTTAATCTCCACATATGGAGGTGACATGGAGTCCTCATTAAACATTTATTTTCCTTTTTCCTCTTTTTTTTCCCTCCCTCATTTTATTTGTGCCCTCTGAAGAGGGAACTGTTGGCAGAATCTCAAAGATCTCTCAACCCAACCACATTCACATTGCCACAAACTTGCCTCAGATATCAAATTTATAAAAATGACATTTCAATATAATCCATTCAGTGAAGATGAGCTCCTCTTTATACATCTAAATATGCTATCACTGAATGTACTTTCACCCCACTCAACCTCCTGCAGCAATCTGACTTTGTAAATGAGATCTCTGATGATGGGTCTAGTCAACCATGTGTGCGCTTCCTACCAGTTGTTGGCAACTTGTTATAATTCAGGTTTTATTGAAGAGCCCATCAAATATGCTATGTAAGTATTTAATGGCTATAATGTAGATTGGGTTTGTGTGTTTTCACCCTAGATAGTTTTATAAAACTAGGTAAAATTTTATATAATGTTGCCCTAGGATTTTAGCATACTAATAATCCACAAAATTATTTTCTCAAATTTCATTCAGCATTCATAAAAACAAAAAGCATTTTTCAACACAACACTAGCTTTACTGAGAAAGTAAAGAAAAAAAAATCAACTACAGACTGTTATGTCACTCTTTGGATGCCTTTCAATTTCTAGCCACTCAGAGAAGGCAGCCAGGTGGTAAAATGGGAGTCCTTCTGCAGAGGCCCTCCCTGGCAACATTTACTTGTCTAAACGGAGGCTGGCCTATGTTTGCAAACCCCTTCAGCAGCAAAGTCTGGTCTAGTCAAGACTTGGAATGTTCAGCCCTTTTTTAGATTTTTTCTTTGTAATATATATGTCATTCCTCTCTTACCCCACCCCCTTCACTTCTTTTATCCTGTGGCCACAGTTTATAAGTTCCATTTTTCCTTGTTTAAACTTGTCACTATTTGGGGATATTTCTTCCCTTGGAGTAGCTATCCTCAATGATGGTTATTTTGCCCACCCTTCAAGAACATCTGGCGATGTCTAGAGATACTTTTAATTGTCATAACTTGGAATAGAGAAAAAAAGAGGTCCTCTAAGCAACTAATAGGTAGAGGCCAGGGGTGCTAGGTATCCTGTAATGCGAAGGACAGCTCCCCTCCCTCAAGGAATAATTATCTAGACTAAATGGTCAGTGGTAGACATGGAGAACGTCTGCCTTAAGGTCTTGAATGTAACAATTCTGACATAAAATTGGGTAGAATCAGGTAGGTTGTGGCAGACAGAAGAAAATGTGACATTTTGTCTTCCATGTTCTAGACTCCTTTTTTGTCATCCTTCCTTTTGGCACCTCCCTCCTTTCTCACTGCCCCTGTGTTCTATCCCTGAAATAAAATGTACTCAGGACAGAATTTGATAAGATCATTTTTTTTTAAAGTGAACATTTCACTGTGGCCCTAATTTAGAAAAAAAAAAAATCAGAAATAAAGCATTAGTCCAAAGATAGAAATCTGGACATGCATGATACGCACAGCCACACAGTGACCAGAAGGCTAATTCAACAAAACCACACAACCATATCACAGAACTGCTCCTACCATCTTCTTCCAACTCCAAAGATCTAGTATAGTCCTAACAATTTTCATTAGCACCAGTGAGTTAACAGCTCAAGCTTTTGCTTTCATTTCTTTGATAATCTCTCTAGTTACTCATCAGAAGCAATATTGTTTCTGTTTAGAGAAAACTGAGGAAAGAAGCAAAATAATGTATACACATTGTATATTCTAGGTTTTAGCACACCAATATCTATTTTTCCTTGATGCATATTCCTGTGTTTTCAATTACAGTTGTGTAGAAACTATTTCAATCTCTTCTACCTGAAGACTTTCCTAGTTATTATCAATAATTCTTGAAAAGTATTTAAAAACCTCGTGCATCTTCTCTGTTCAATTAAGAATTGTATGTGGACACCAGAATCTCAAGTGTGCCTTTAGTTAAGTCCCCAAAATATTCAGTCACTGCAAGGAGGGGTTGAAATGAGAGTTTTAAAAGCTCTGACAGTCAACAAATAAGAGCAAAATCTTGATGATCAACAACAATCCTCGATGGATTGCTCCGTTTCATATTTCATTGATTTTGTTGTTTAAAAAGCAACCAGAAAATTACTTACATTTCAAAAGTTTGAGTGAAAATCATGTAAAAATATTTCAATCAACTAAGCAGACTGCCTTGCCTTTAAGCAGATTTTGACCTACTAGGCACTGTACCTTCTGTTCATTAGAGCAACCCAAAATACAATGAGAAAACAATTCCAAAATGTCTCTTAAACAATACCTGAGTTCTCGGTGTGCAAAGTCCCATGTAAATTGGCACTTTTTCTGTGTCTTTCATCTGTTACAATGAACATTCCAACCAGTCATGAGCAGGCATGTGCTCATGTCTTCCTGTCTTCCACCTGTCTTCATGTCTTCCACCCTCTCTGCTACTCTTTCCCCAGTGTCAGATCCAAGGGAGTGCAGCTATGTAGGTAATACACCATGTGAAGCTGGAGAATTTGTAACAGAATACAGCTAACAGGCCAGAAACTGAGAGGCACAGAAACATGAGAGGGTCCTCTGAAGGGTGAAGAAAAAAAGTCCTTCTATTAGAGAGTAAAATGCCCGTTTCTAATTCTTCCAAGTGAGGAAAGAAACCAAATGGTTTGCTTTGTGCTGTTTTATTGAAGGCAAAGGACAAGCCTATTTGAAAGAAAACAGTGCTAAATTTCAACTACTTAAAATGCGGACATATCTTATTAATCGTTATTATTTCTACTAAATCTGTGATGATTCTCAACAATCCCTGGACTGTTGCTCTTTATTATGTGATGTTACCTTATTTCTTTCCTGCTTATATTTCAGACAGAACAACAAAGGTCTGCATTTATCTGCTGTTTTCTTTGCTATTTAAGACAAACAAACATCTACAGGGGTCTTTTTGAATAACCTTTTCCCGGTAGGAGGAAACCTATTTCAACTAACGTGTTGTATCATGTAGCACTTGGAACACTGCTTTATCTGACCTTTCAGAAACACATTTTTTTTTTAAATCTTAATAGATTCCACAGTCCATCTACAGACTAGGAAAGGCCCCCATTGAAGTTTTAGGGGAGGTCCTTGTGAGTATACAGAGGACCCAGTTCATTACCTATTCACAACCCCATCCAAATAAACTTTTTTCCTATCCCTTTGTGTTCACTCCTTCCCTGTACTTTCTAAGCACTGCTCTGCCCACCCCATATATACATATATAAATACACATGGTATTAGGGATTTGAGAAAGGGTCTGAATGAAGCCCAGTGACATTAGTCAAGAGCAAAAACTACTAAAAATTGGTCAGTCTTTGACATAACTACTCAAAGGAATGAATTGTTCCACTAACTCAGTGAGAATAAGCCCTTTTTCTCAGTCCCAATACACCAGAGCTAGGAAAGGTTCCCATGAGTTACCCAGTCTTCCCACATCAGTGATCCCCCGGTGGGTAGCACATGCCTTAGAAGAGGGTATGGAAGACTTTCCTAGAGGGACAAGGCACATATTCAAACTCTGACCCTTTTACAGTAGCCACCACCCCCTTTCCTTGAGCATTTCATATCCTGAGACTACCTGGAAACTTTATGCTTTCTCTTTCCTCAAGGTCCTAGCTTCTCAAGAAATAGATGGAGAAATAGCTTCAAGTTCAACATTCCAAGTCTCCATCACATCTCCACTGTTTTCTAGACTTGTGACCTTTCCTCCAGTCTCTTGAGTCATTTAAACTTCCACTTTCACACCCATAGTTGGAGATAGTAAAAATCTGCCTACTTCACAAGGCCCTTGCAAGAATCAAGTGAGATTATAGGTGAAAATTATAAAGTGATATATACATGCAAAGCAATAAAGTTGTTATCCTGGTAAAGTTATTCAAATTCAAACTTAAGAAACCAAGAGGATCCCTGTAATGGTCAGTTATAATTTAGAAGCACAGAGGCCTATAAAAGATAATGAGAAAGATTTATTCAAATATGGAAATTAATCATGGCATAGACATTCTGGTTGAATCTACTATCCATGTTTACCTGTCTCAGAAAGCAATTTTGTAGCTTCCAGAACCTTCTCCGTATAAACACCAGCTTCATAGTTCTCCATCTCAGCATTGATGATGTGTATCACTCGAGCTGCCCGGCCCCTGATGGCCCCTGCAGTCCGGTCCAGAGTGTCCACATCCCCTTCTTGGAGGGCTATCACGCACTTGTTCACATCTTCCAAGATGTGATTTTCTGTAGAGGAAACACACACATTTATATGATTTTATACCACTCGCACACTTAAGAAATATAAGAGATTCATCAACTTCATGAGACATCACCTTGCACATCTCAATACATACCTTATAACACTAATATTTAAATAATATAGTTTAAAATTACAGTAGCAGTTCTCAAATTTGAGCACCAGCTAGAGGGCTCACAGCATCATACAGAATGCCAAGGAGCCACTCCTACTAGCATTTCTGATTCAGTAGGTCTGGAGTGCATTTCTACCTAGTTCAAGGTGATGCTAATGCTGTGGGGGGTATGGGGACCATACTTTGAACATTGCTTTCAATGTTTGAGATGTATTACATTTTAAGAGTGGTTGCAGCAGCTGTGGCTGGGTGGCTCAGTTAAGCACCAGACTCTTGGTTTCAGCTCTGGTCATGGGGTCAGGTCCTGGGATGGAGCCCCATGGCATCAGGGTCCCTCTCCCTCTACTCCTCCCCCTGCCTCCCCACCACTTCTGCACTTGCACTCTTTCTGTCAAATAAGTGAATAAATCTTAAGGAAAACAAGAGAGAGAGAGAGAGAGAGAGAGAGAGAGAGAGAGAGAGAGAGGTGGCAGTTAGCATGAAGCCAACCTGATCAGATAGAAACATTTCCAAACATGACCAGAATCAAGCTCGGGTGCATGCTTGTTTGATCGTGTTTTTATTAAGGAGACATTTAAGGGAAATTATAAAATGACGAATGCCACCTCATCAGTCTTTTAAGGTCATGTCATGCACATGGTATATAAAATAGGCAAATTGACCAGAAGAAGAAGATGGCAGTGTTCTCCACAGTTAAAATAAAATCCAGTCTTGTGACTAGTTCCCTCAGATTAGAGTCAAGGTCAGGGATCTCTCTCTCTCTCTCTCTCATTGCCCAAAGTAGAATCCAGGCAGGCAGGCTGGACTTTCACTCTCTAGTAGCATAGAGAAAATATGCAATCCAGTCCCTTATGGTTTTGCACATATGCAATTTTTATTTCTTATGTCCAAAGTGAGATCTGTAATTATGTCCCTTGAAAACATAGAAAACATAATTTTAAGAAAACATAATTTTAAGGAAATGTTGAAAAGTTTTGTGTTCTGTAGAAAGAAAACTACTTAAGCCAAAGAGGTGCATGTGTGAGTGCACACACACACATTTACTCACTATTAAAAAGGAGAACAAGTGAGAAACAGTCTTAAGTAATCTGATAACTTTTTAAAAATTATAACTGTCAAGTTCAATAAATAGTTAATAAAGGATTAAAATAAATTATTACCTCCTTGGGAATTTTCTCAGGCTAGCTCTGAATTAAAAATTTCTAAAAACAGAAAGAGGGGAAGGTACTGAGCCCACACCAGTCTCCATCATGGATCTCTCCTACTTTCATTACTAGGCTAGTCACTCAGAAGGAATATCTGATCTTTCAGGAACCCAGGAAGAAACTTGCAAAGTATAACTTACTTTTCATAATGGAACCTCTGTTTTGACCTTATACAATATGATTTCTTCATTCAAACCATCAGAAATTTCTACATTCTCTAGTTCTTTAATTTCAAATAGAAATTAAAACAGAAAGTCTGAGATATTTTAATTTTAATATCCAGATTTTTTAAACTCACAAAAAGTAGTACTTTCTGAATGCTGACATTTTCCTGAGTAAAACAGAAATAGTTATGAAAATACAGGCTTTAAGAAGTTTTCAGTTTGGTTAAGGAACTTCTGAAAACCACGCCTTTCTGAGATCCTGGATTGTATCATCCAAACTCACTTAACAGGACACCTGAGAAAAAGGTTTCCTCAAATAAAACTTGGCATAGGATTTCAAATTCAAAAGTTTGATTTTGAAAGGCCTCTCTTACTGCCCAACTTACTACCCTGCTGGATCTCTCCAGACTATTCAAATGTGCCCTTGTCCCCAAAAGTAAGCAACTGGGTGGGCCTCCATGACAAAAACATGCATCCATCTGCTATTTTCTTTGAATAACACAGTAGAAGAACAGCAACAGCCACTGCTTTTCCACAGCATAGCTGATAGATTGAAATTGGATTCCATCTCTGCTCTGAATGCAGAACAGAGATGGAGTGTGTTAATTATATTAGATCCTAATAATCTCTCTGGTGTTGATAAAAAAAATATTAATTCTAAGAAGCCCACTATGACCTAGTATCTTGAAATGAAATGATAAGGTTCTTTTTTTTTCTTTAAAACCTATTTCCCAAACTGGAAATGTGCAACTAATTTAATTAAGATGTAAGAATAGGCTTTAACAGATAGAAATGATACATATTTGAAGGAGGCTAGCAGAAGCTGGGAATATAGGATATCAAAAGCATTGCTTTAATTAGACAAATCAACTAATTTGTTCAGTGGTTAGTTTAGTTAATCATGCCAAATGAATAAAGTATAGATTTTACTATTTATTGACTAATTTTTCTTAATAAGTTTTTGGGTTTGTTTTTGTTTTTTTGAAATGCTAAGATAGTTTACTCAGCATTTCCCAGCTTTTTCCAATTAGGGATATCCCTTTTATGGAAAAATGAAACACAATTTCCTCCTAATAGTAGTTATACGGTAGATGGTGTATATGTAAAAGTTAGGATTTAGGATTTTTTAAAATAGATTTGTATTTTATTAAGCTCACTTTGAACAATGTATTTAAGAAAAGGACCTGTTCACATAGACACGTTATTTGATCAAAAGATCCTACATAGGGATCCCTGGGTGGCGCAGCGGTTTGGCGCCTGCCTTTGGCCCAGGGAGCGATCCTGGAGACCCCGGATCGAATCCCATATCGGGCTCCCGGTGCATGGAGCCTGCTTCTCCCTCTGCCTGTGTCTCTGCCTCTCTCTCTCTCTCTCTCTCTCTCTCTCTGTGACTATCATAAATAAAAATTAAAAAAAAATTAAAAAAAAAGATCCTACATAGTATATATATGGATTCCCAAGCCCCTTGTAATAACTTCTCCCCTCTTTTCCTTCTCCCTCCATCCTCATGTCTTTGAGCCACAAATTTGGAAGCACAATGGTCTAGGATCTATCAAAAGATACAGTGAATTATTTGAAGGCAGACTCTCACATTTGATTCATATTTGCATTCCTGACAGTGCCTTATACACAGCAGGTAATCAAAGAAAAAACACTGCATAAACATGTCCATTGAAAAGAGACCATTATGTATTTTTATCCTAAGGAATTTTCAAAAAGAAGAACTCAAGAAGACAGGAATGCTGTCCCAACTAGAAAAGAATACAGCAGCAAAAGTAATAATAAAAAGCAGAGGGTTTCTAGAGAGGGCTCCATTGCTGGGAAAAACCACTCAGGTTCTTTGGATATTACACTCAGATATGAAGTACGATTTTTAAACATATCATAAACTTGAATTTTTTTGGAACCTTACTATTTCAGAAAAGACGTAATTTTGTTATAAAAATCACTGATGACCAAACTACCTGAATATCATAAACCTCAAAGGTATAGATTCTAAATTCAAAAATCAAAGTTCACTGTTCCCTTTAAAAATTCACACAAACTCAAGACCCTGAAGTCAAAAGAAAAATAAGAAAAGACAAACAAAACAAAAATCTTGGATATTATGGGATTGAGTTAATCTCTTCCTCAGATCTTAGAGGCCTGCTATTTTTTTGAGCCAAACCCAAGAATTAAACTGTCACATGGTTAATGCTAAGAAACTCATTTTAAAACACTATTAAAAATTGTAGTTTTTACCCAGTGGGAAAAACTTAAGTGTTCTAACACAGCCATTCCACGTTTTTATGAGCCCGGGCCACATCTGAAAATTGGTTTTGCTCCTGTAATGTTATTAGCTTAGATCATTGCTCTTCAAACTTGTTGCTTTTCATATGGACAAATTAAGCACTCAGGCACACAGGTTCAGGTAGCATGAACAAAACAAAACTGTAGTCTTTTAAAAACAAAGATCTTTGCTTGTTTTTAAAATAGAGCTTTCTGCCAGAATAGATATTCCCTTAAGAAGAAACGCATACATAAAATGTCATTAATGCCATTCCAAAACATCTCCTGGGCCAAACTTGCAATTTACTGATGCAAATGTTTTGGCTTCAGCTCGGGAGAGGAGATAAGAAGTAGTTTCCCCAACAACTGGGCCGTATCCATAGCCTACCAGCAGGAGAGAGTAGGCTGTGTCATTATTTGTCAAGCCCGGCTGTGGAAAGGTACCTGCCACCTCCAATTGTCAACTCCAAAAGCATGCTCCAGCAGGCCCTGCCAAGCCTGGCTCCCTGACAGCACCTGTTCATTTTCCCGTTATGGCATGCCACGGCATTTGTACCACTGGGGTTGGACTGCACAGTGTTATCAGCGGAAGCCAAAGCCTTTTCTTGTTGCTGGTAATAATGAGATGCACAAAGCAATGGCAGGGAGAAAGGTGGCAAAGAGGCAGGGCTGGTGGAAGAAAATTAGGAAAAGCTTTGCGTATTGAAACAGTCGGAGATAAGACCTCCTCGCTTTGCTTTTCCCTACCTTCAGAAATTTTTGTACATGTATTTAAAGAAAAGGAAAAGTTGGGAAGTTTTTAAAGTTCTGAAATGATTCCTCATTGGGATAGGTAGTCCATGAATATTTTCTACTCATTTGCACGCAAAAGGGGATGCAGAATAAAATTTCCAGGCGCTATCAGGATTGCTGTGAGATCTGAGGCTGGTTAGGGAGAGCCCCTGCCCTGTCTTGGGGCCACTACATTCATCCTTGCAAAGACTGACTAGATACTAGACAGGGGTGGCCACCCATTTATTCCACACCACCCAAATCTCCAACATGCCTATCTAAACAATTTCTAAGTACCTCACATGAAATGTATTTTCTCTTATCTTTTACATTGTTAGGACTCAGGTATCACCAAAGCAAATCTCAGAAATGGCAACATATTGAGTTCTTCATCAGCTAACCCACAGATTTAGGGATATTTAAGTGCTTGAAAAGTCACCAAACTATAGCTTGGAAATGAAAAACCAGAAATGTTTCTGAAATAAATGAGAGAGTGGAATGAGGATACCAGAGATGGGGAGAAGAGAACCACAGTGAAAGCTGGACTTGTCAAAGGAAATTTCCTGCTATCTTGACTTACTGAAAAATACCTAGCTTCTGAAAAGAATCTAGATTTTCATACCATCTCTGCCCAATTACCTATCCCTTCAATGTCTTAGTTTTCTCAAAGGAAGCCTTGGAAAACCAATACCTATCTTACAGAATTTTGGGGAGAATTAAAGCAAACAGCAGAGAGCCGGGTAAATTACAGACACCGAACACATGTTCCTCATTTTTTTCCATCTGCCTTCTCTTGCTCTCCATGGTTTCAAACTTGGGTTTTGATTATCTATCAGACCTACAGGTTTGACTCTGCCGCTCTCAGACAAGCTTCAAACAGAAGCCTCCATTAGGATTTTTTTTTTTTTATGAAAAGCAAAGACTGCACCTAGACAAAATTTCCAAATATGATAAACCTCCCCCAGAAATTCCTTCTAAATTACTACAATCAGAAGCCCCTTCTGCCTG
This sequence comes from Vulpes lagopus, assembly GCF_018345385.1. NCBI lineage: Eukaryota > Metazoa > Chordata > Mammalia > Carnivora > Canidae > Vulpes > Vulpes lagopus. The sequence continues at coordinate 90,408,363 of NC_054828.1, read as the reverse complement.
AATCCCACTAGGAGTGCTGCAACCCCTTTCCTGTCAGGCCTCCGGTAGCCAAAGACAGGCAGACCCTGGTCAAGGCTAGGACCACCTGTGGGTAGAGTCCACATCTGGTCCATTTGAATTTTCAAGGGTCACCTGATTATTTTAATTCCTCACAAAGGAGGCTGATGTTTCCAGCAACCTCCTCTCCCATTCCTCCCACAGAGACTCTTCTAGATGAACTGTGCCAAATGTGTTTGGACAAAGGCCCATTTGCTGGCAGGTAGCCCAGTTTTGAAACAGCATTGATGAGTGCCATTAAAGGTCAAATTGACTACATGGTTATTCAAATATACTAACATCCTTCAGTCTGGCTTCATTTACAAAGAAAAAAAAAGTCACAATTTCAAGCAGCAACTGGTTCTATTTATTTTCTCTCACTTTCTTACACATTCTCATAGATAAGTGTTCAACACCTCTATAGCTCCAAAGTATCTCCTAAGGTGTATATTTGATAACTAGTATTTCTACCTGCCTTATCACAAACCTGGGTGACTTCATAGCCAAACTGGGCTAGCTGATTGTTTTTTTGATTCTTAAATATAAACCATGAGGATTAACCAATCTCACATACCACCCCCTTTTTCAAGATGGGTAATTCAGATGGATACAAGGGCCCAACTGCTTTAAAAACTCTAGGAACTAAAAAAGAATCTATGTCACCTTAAATATTCTTTTCAGATTGCTGATCTCTTTATCAGAAAGTTGTGTTTTCCCCTCAAATGCTTTGACTCAGTGTTTTGAAATAATGTGCACTTAAAAGAAGAATTTCTAAGAGAATGTTACAATCACATTTCCAGAGAGAAGTGAAAGCTCAAAGGGCCAAGAAGAGCATTTGAAAAAGAGACCCATGACCTTTATAAAATATTCCTAATCTGTTCCCCTCCAGCTGCCTTGGAAGGGTCCTATTTGTGATTACCTGAGACAGAAAGGAAGTCATCCACTGAGGTGATGTCATCCACAGCCTCTGTCAGCACTCGGACCTGCTTCTCCCACTGGTCTTTGAAGACATCCATGTTGTCCTGAGCAACTTTGCTCTGTGGTCGGGCAGCCAGTGTGAGAGCAGCATTGATGACCTATTTGTTAGAAACAATCCAGAAACATACTGACTACACTATTCAAGAAAGAAACCAGAAGGTCAAAGACCACATTGAAACCCTGGACCTGGTGGTTGCTACAGATAAGTGGGTTCTCAGTGTTTAGAAGATAATCAAAAACATAAAAGATGAAGTACATTATCGACTACCATTAGTTTTCGTTTGCTTTGTTTTGTTTAAAGATATAGTAATTGGCCTCAGGTTTCAAGAAGTGTGTACTGGTACAAGTTGTATTTCCTTAGCACAGGTGTGGTAGAAAGCTAACTCCTGTCCTACACGTGCAAGGTTAGAATTTAGATGAGACAAGGTAAAGAGATATGGAGCATTTAAATATAGCCCCCAAATGAACAGAACAAAGTCAATATGAGTGGAAAACACAATAATTACTACAGTAATTTTGAAGGCTGGAGCAGTTAGAAATTCTTTATGAGAAAGACCTTGAAATAGCCCAGGAATGATGGCAAGGCAAGGCAAGGAAAGATATGAATGAGTGCCTCAATGGAGAAGACCTCGAATATTAGGACACCAATGGGCTTTTGAAACAAAGTGAATGAGGCTTACCTGGGGACACAGGCTGTCAATCTGGGTGGCTGCCATCCGGACTAATTTCACCCCCTCCTCATTGTTGGAAATGGAACAGGCCAAGTTGGCAACCTGGATGGAAGAGGATTGGAGTGAAAAATCATGTTGGGGCAAAGGGGAAGTATACTGTTGCGTGATCTTGCACCTTCTCTGGAGTCCTACATCCAGGAGAACCACAAATATGGGCAGCTTTTAATGATTTACCAAGTATTACTAGTTCATATGTGATATTAGACATTTATGTCAGAAAAGCAGGGTGCTATTAGTAAATTATTGCTTCAAGCACTCACAATAATGTATTTTAACTGGGTTGTTTTTATCCATTTTCCCCTATGGACTGCTCTTATGACCTACACTCTCACTTGAGCCCTCTGACACTCACCATGGAGTATAGAACACTAGGATTTTGGTCACATGGTGCTAAACTCTGACCAATAAAAGATACTACAGTGCACTTTGGATTTAAAAGAGACTCACAGGAAGCTGAAAAAGAGAGTTCTACCCAAAGGAACCCATATCTGCCTGTTGGAGTCTGTCAGGAAAATGCTAGTCTCCGGTTGCCCACTCAAGTGCTTTCAGGGGCCAGGCAGGTCTGAGAAACACATAGAAAAAGCAGATTTAATGTAGTAGGCAATGATAGAGTATACAACAAATTGGAATATGTGGGTCTAGTATAAAGAAACTCAATTTTAATTTTTAAAAATATTATACCAGCCAAAACAGCTGTACTGAATTTAAGCTCCCTGATTGAGCATTTCAATTTGTCATTTATCCTCTTCAAGGAGGCAGAGCTGGTAATACAAGGTCAGATTGACTGGCCAAGGTCAACAGCACACAGAGCCACCATCAAAACACTGATCAGTCCCATCAGGCTGGTGCCAAGAGGACAAGAGAATGAGGATTAGAAAGGGTAATGGAGAAGAGAAGGGCCACCAGGGCTAGGAGCATAGGGCAAGTAGAACAAGTGATTAGCAGAGCAAGAATCCTCCTCTGAGTCTTGTGGCCATCTGCCCTTTTGTATCCTCCCACCTCTGCTCTCCAAAACCAGGCTGCCTCCCTACCATGCCTCAATGCTCTGGGAGATTAAAATGCACTACACATGTGTGTAGTTCCAAATGCAAAAGAAAGCTTAGCCTGACAGTGTGAGACAAGAACTGGAGGTCAGGAGGCTTAACCACTAAGTAGTTATATAGTCACTTCACATCTAAAGAACTGTTTTCTTATCAGCAAAAGGAGATGGATAAATGGTGATACTAGGAATACTTTCAAAGATCACTTCAATAAATCGTTAGTGTTAAGAATCCCATTTTGAAGGTTTTAAGGAAGAACACTTGAAGTCTATTGCAGTGAGAATATGTACTCTGAGATACCACAGATGGAATTCCAAACATTATCAGTTTCTTATCTCTTCGTTTACCTCTGATTCTTCAGATACTTTGAAAACTAAAATGGTGAAAACTAAGACTGTTTGAAATAGAAATATGCCTTACTATACCCATTTATAGGATACTAAATGTCCAGAGGCATGAGATTTCTTGGAGGCAGAGCAAGAATAACATGTGTTCTTGATTTTTTGTTCTATTGTCTCCACTCCACATTTTTCATTAGTCTTTTTTATATTTGTATTCTAGTGCATTTTATACTCCAAAAGCCACATTAACTATGTGATATAGAACTGGCACTCAATATGTTGTATTGAGTTAAAGAATAGCCTTTAATAGCTTTTTATTACATATATTATTTGGAATACATCATAAAGATATTCTCAAAGATCTAGCTGAGCTACCCCTTTAATTTGGCTAGATGAAGTTTATATTACCTTCCAGCAGCTATTTATCAGCATTATGGTATTAAACAATAATTCCTATATTTTGGTCCATTGTTTGAGTCCAGAATGTAGTGCCTCTGTTCATGGTGGCCTGAAAAAAGTCAGGATGGTATGAATTTTCCAGAAATATATATGTATTTATAATTATTTTAATATTCAATTAAGTTCTTCCTATTTCTGCTGTTGAACAGCCTTCCTTTCTATGAAATGAGGATTTCAGATGGTCTTGTTTGCTCTTTATCATCCATGCTTGGTGTTAAGACTTGAGGTCACACTTTTGCACAGCAGTGGACATAAGCTGAAGGCTTTGGCATGTGGCTCTATATAATGACAAGGGAGAGTGAGAGCTGAGAAAAGGGGGATCCTGAGAGAAGGAGATGCCAATCAGTAACTTCTATGTGGTGATAATGAAGTTTTGTGTATCTTTTGAAATGGATCTTCATTCTTTAAGTAAATTCTATTATGGCTTAGATCTAATATCGGAACCTCATTGTCCAGTAAAATCTAATTAGGGGATGGGGGGGGGCAGTGCTAATAACACCTAGAAAAAAAATTAAGAGCTGGCAACTCCTGATAGTCCTTTAATTATTCTCTTTAATTTACTGACCCATAAATCCTAAAGTCTATTGGCCTCCACTCAGCAATGTACCCCTGCTGTTTAAGTCAACTTAAAATCAGAATTTTATTTACTTTGCATTGTATTCTGGAACACTCTGAAAATATTTCCAACATGATGCTCAAGATTTCAATATCTCCAAAACAGGCAAGTTTACAGGTCTTAAACTGGCCATGGACTCCATCCAAATTCCTATCTTTCTTAAGCTTGCCTTTCTGCTTCTCACTGGACCCACTGTATCATGGTGACTCTCAATATGGTTTTAATATATTATGACTTCTATGACTGTGGTACCAAATGCTAAGTTTTGGTCTTCAAGGTAGTTCCCAATCATTACTGTAGCTTGAAACGCTGGCTAACAATCCAGCTCCAGTCCAAGTCTATTGCTCATAGTAAGTACTTGATGATTTAAATCTTTTTTTTTTTAAGATTTTATTTATTCATTAGACACACACACACACACACACACACACACACACACACACACACACGGGCGGGGGGGGGGGCAGAGACACGGGCAGAGGGAGAAGCAGGCTCCATGCAGGGAGCCCGACATGGGACTCGATCCGGGTCTCCAGGATCGCGTCCTGGGCTGAAGGCGGCGCTAAACCGCTGAGCCACCCAGGCTGCCCAGTACTTGATGATTTAGCTTACCTCTTCTTTAACTATAACTCTGATGCTATAATACTAGAGACTCAGAAAAAATAAAATGTCTTATTTTGTCAAATCACAATATTCCCCCTGCCCCATATACCCTGGTTTTCTTTTATTTCACAGAAATACTATTTTGTTTATTTTAAGTGAATCATTAGAGACAGCTGGATTCTCCAAATATGGAAAGATGACTATTCTTCTGATTCTTAATTTATAACCAACTCCATTTCCAAATCCATGAAGGGTAAGATAAATAGAAGGGTACATGAAAAAGCAATCCCGTAGCTGTATATCAAGAAGGAATATTTTAATGCAGTACAGAGGGAAGGGTTCTATGATGAGGATCTTAAGAATAGGGGAACAGTATATCTCAGAGTAGGAAGTGTAAGATTGAATACATAGTGAAAGTTAGTGCCACAGGAATGGGAATCCTCAGATACTGGACTGCTCAAGGAAAATAGATTCCCAGGTCTTCCTTTTTCTCAGCATTTCCATTTAAGAAGTATTGGGTTGTCCCAAGAGGTATTTTTTCAGTTAGGATAAATGGCAAAGTAATGTATTATTCAAGAGCTGTTACTAGAATTCAGGAATCCCTTTGAGATATCTATGAGAGGTTTTTAGGTTTCCACATTTTTTTCCACATTTTAAAATTTAAATTCTATTAATTAACATATAATGCATTATTGATTTCAGAGGTAGAGGTCAGTGATTCATCAGTTGTATAGGAGCATTAGGTAGTATATAAGACTGATGAAACACCTTGCTTTTTTAACCAATTTAGCATGATGATCTTCCTAAACAGGAGGTAGAAGACAGGTAGAAATTGGTGGACTAGAAACATGAGATATTTGAAAAAGATTAATGTGAGAGAAATTAAAAAAGGAAAATAGGGATCCCTGGGTGGCGCAGCGGTTTGGCGCCCGCCTTTGGCCCAGGGCGCGATCCGGGAGACCCTGGATCGAATCCCACATCAGGCTCCCGGTGCATGGAGCCTGCTTCTCCCTCTGCCTGTGTCTCTGCCTCTCTCTCTCTCTCTCTCTCTCTCTCTGTAACTATCATAAAATTAAAAAAATTAAAAAAAATTAAAAAAAAAGGAAAATAGATCATTAATTGACTAGTGTTACTAGGCTGCAACCCAAAAGATGTTGAGCGATATGATTACATTTTTTAAAGATTTAATTTATTTATTCATGAGAGACACACAAAAAGAGAGGCAGAGACACAGGCAGAGGGAGAAACAGGCTCCCCGCAAGGAGCCCGATGTGGGACGGGAGCCCGGATCCTGGATCCCAGGATCATGCTCTGAGCCAAAGGCAGACACTCAACCCCTGAGCCACCCAGGCATCCCTGTGATTATGTTTAATAAAACTCTGAAACTTGTTTGAGTCAACCAAGCAAGCAGGTAACATTCATGGGGCCATGCCTCTGCTTTCTCTGTTCTTGGTTTGTTTACAACTTAGCTAAGGGAACAAGAGTCATCTGCCATCTTAGAAGCTTAGGAAACAATAAAGCATATCATTAATCGTTAGATGTTAGGCTAATTAGATTGATTTGGGATTTCTGAGAGAGACTAGTCACAAGAAAAAGTGGCATTGCTCCTTAGTTTAGCTAACCATACTAAATTCCCAACAATCTTTTAGGAAAGGAAATTCTCTATACCTTCTGAAAACAACAGATTTGGGGAAGCAAAAGCTAAAAAGAGTGAGCCAAGTCTTTGATCTCTCACTTAATATCTCAAAAACCAGTTATCTTGAGGAAAAGGAAGAGGCTTAGAAGCCATCACTCAATTGTATGCTCCAGACTATAAGAGCTTTAGGAGTCCAGAGAAAGGAACAATTAGTACTTCTGGATGGGAATCAACCAACACATCATGGAGAGGTAGGCTATCCATCTTATAACACTTCTTTTCTGATTGCCTGATTAGCACAATTGTTAGGATGCTCAAAGATTATGATGCTTCCTGTTCTGGAGGCACATTGAAAGATGTGAAACAAAGAAGAATATGACCAGCAAGATTAGAAAGACAATAAGCCGGCAAGGAGAACTGATGCAGATTCTGTTAAGAAAGTAACTTGCTCCTTGAACTGAATTTGTACTATTGGCATCCATTCCCTAACACTTCAATAATCACCACAGTTGACCAAAAGTAAATATTCCAGAGACAATGATGGCAGAGTTAAAACTGACAAAAATCACAAATGCATAAAGCTCTCACAAAAATATACAGTGATCATTTAAAATGCAAGATGTTTTTAATCACCAAACAACAAAACCAAAACCTACACAGTTCAAAGCTCCAGATGAATGGCCTATCCTAACTGTGAAATTTGGTTTTGTATGAACATCACTACAAAAGTAGCTCCATCTCAAAAATGCCATAAGCCTATTTGAACACTTACAAGAAAAGCCAAAATGCCTGGAAGGCTGAGCTTTAATTAAACATTAAAAACCTCTGCTAATAAAGTATTTAGGCATTTAACTCCAAAGTGATATGAGGTACATCAGAAAAAGGGAGAACATGTTCTTTTCTAGAAATCAAATTACATTTTTTAATATTCGTAATTCTGTTCAGTTCCAAACACCAGCATATATTCAGTGCATTCAACCCCCAAAACTCTACCATTTCATTAATTTTTACAGCTTCAGGTATCATAGTGGTTTTTTAAGAAGAGCACACTATTGAAAAAAAGCAGGATAACAATTCAGAGGTTATAAATAAAGCACTTGATTCTTATGTTAATATTGCATCATCATCATCATCATAAGTTTGAGAATAAAATGAACTTATTTACTATTAAAAGGGAATTTTGGGGGATGCCTGGGTGGCTCAGTGGTTGAGCATCTGCCTTTGGCTCCAGTCGTGATCCTGGGATCAAGTCCCACATGGGGCTCCTTACAGGGAGCCTGCTTCTCCCTCTGCTTATGCGTCTCCCTGTGTGTGTGTATGTGTGTGTGTGTGTGTGTGTGTGTGTGTGTGTGTCATGAATAAATAAAATCTTTAAAAATAAATAAAATAAAAAGGAATTTATGATATGTCTAGTCACCACAGTTACCTAGCTATATAAAACCATAAAGAGAAGAGATGATGGGACAAATTCCACACCAACTATTGTTTTCTATAACAATCAGGACAATGAAGGGTGCTATGGTCTCTGCCTGCAAATTTACTCAGTTTTTTGAACTGATAAGATCAGCATACATATGGCGTTAATACATACATGTCTATCTTGTATAGAATTTGTAGGCTTCTCCAGAATATGCCACCTATATTACAGATGGAATTTTTTAATTCAGCAAGAGACAAAATGATACACTTCCCTGAAATCTCTGAGAGGCAAAATAGAAGGAGTGAGTGGTTAAGACAGAGGGATTTGACCTTAAGAGGATGATGGATTTCCACAGAGATAAATGTCTGAGTAGACTTAATGGCCACCTTTACAACTTGATTTGAGAAGAGCCTGAAAGGTCTGGATGTCCCAAAACATGTTTGTAGCCACGTCTCTTATGCGGAAATATTATGGAATCCTTTAAAAATTCAGCTGCCTCAGACTGAGAGGAAGTTTATCAACCTCGCTGCTAGTAACTGAAATTCTGAAGGCTACAGGACTCAACCAACAGGGACCATTTGATCAGGGAAGGATGGCTTAGTAGAGGTTGGCAGCCAGGGGCAGTAAGAAGACACTGAGGGGACAGGAGGAAGTAAGAAACACTTTCATGCTCTTGTTTTAAATGACCTCTCTGAAGCATCTAAAACTCTGGATTACTCTATATATTTTAATTTTTCCAAATCATAAAATGGTCAGGATGTTGGGCTATGGAATTCAGCACCCTGGGGTTTACATGTTGACTCTTATTCTCTCTAGCTGAGCAGAGTACTTTGCCTCTGTAAAGCTTCAATTTCCTTAAGTATAAAGGAGAACTAAAAAATAACAAAGCAGTGATAAGGTTGAAATGAAACGTGACTAGCGCACTTAGCCTAGCGCCCAGTAAGGAGTTAATAAATGCTATTCTCATATTGTACATTTTATTGAAAGGTCACTATAAAAAGAAATATTTTAATAATATCCAGTCACAGATGTAGTCAACCATTCAAATTTTGAGTGCCTAATATGTACTATACACTGAAGATATAGAGGAAAAACAAATAGTATTCATATTTCCTAGAGAAGCTTATATTTTGGTAGAATTAAACATGTAAATGCATTTTTAAAACTTCATATTGTGAATATTATTATGAAAGTAGTAAAATAGGGCAGCCCAGGTGGCTCAGCGGTTTAGTGCAGCCTTCAGCCCAGGGCCTGATCCTGGAGACCTGGGATCAAGTCCCACGTCAGGCTCCCTGCATGGAGCCTGCTTCTCCCTCTGCGTCTCTCTCTCTGTCTCTCATGAGTAAATAAATAAAAATTTTTAAAAATTACTAAAATAGAGGCAGTAATAGAGAATAAAGGGAGATCTACTCTCTACGTGGTCATTCATATAATTTATCCTTCAATTATGTATCATTTTTATAAAGTTGCAATCTCTGTTTGCATCTTTGTCATCGATTATATCACAAGTATTTTCCAAATATTCTAGATACTTGTAAATTATTTTTTAATAGTTGAATAAGACCCCTAAGTGTTTTTGCTTCATTATTTGATAAGTCAGTTCCCAGCTGTCATACATTTAAAGGAGTTTCCGATGTTTGCTACTATCAAAAACAAAGTGGCATAGGTCTTTAGGCATCCAGTTTTTGCTCTTGTCAGAAGTGGGACTTTCTAGGTCAGGGAAACCATACAGCACTTGCTTATGTATGGCCAAAGTGCTTCCCGAAAGTCCCCTAGCAACAAATGAATTGCTAATGCTCCAATGTCACTAGCTTCCAATCCCAGAGTCTTATACTGTTTCTCCTTGCCTTCTTGGCCATAGCCACATCATCTGAATGCCTTTCATTCTCTAAACCAACTACATTGTACTAGTGTAAATCAATATTGCTTAAAAAGTCACTCCACATTATCCAGTGAGACTGTAAATTCTTTCAGGACAGAAACCTTCACTATACCTAGCACATAGCTGGGACCACAGATAGTCAATTCCATTTTTTTTAATTTACTAAATCCCATAGGTTCCCTCAACTCTGTATAAAGCAGAGCATCATTCAACTTGTCATAATCTAGTCATACCTAGGAGGGCCCCGAATTCTAGGATCTGAAATTGGGAACAGGTATATGTTCTCTGTGCTACCTTTTTTGCTGTTATCATCAAATCAGCATTGAGAAGTTAACATCATTGAAATTTATACAAAATCCTGCCACATGATGCTAGGCAGCAATTTCTTCCTGTCCCACCACTCTTCATACTCTGGTCTATACTTATAACCTATAAGAACACAAATCTACATTCCTAGGGCTCCTTGGGGATGCAGAACAGCTCTTTTGCCTGTGTTCTTAGGTACATACACCACTAGCAAATGCTGCTTGCATGCCTCTGCCCAAATTAAAGTGATCAGTCTGCCCTGTTGACTTTAATGGAGGTAATCACCAGTTCACATTCATGAACAAATTGATGTGCTTGCTTCATAGCTGAATCATCAGCATAAATCTATACCCTTCATATATAAAAACCTCAGTGGCTTAAAATAATGTAATAAAATATCACCTAATGCCTTCTTGATGCCTGTTCATCAATAATGTGTGGTTATGTGAAAAGAATAGGAAAGACTTAGAATATGTTATCTAGAATCTTGCAGTGAAATAATGCCATTTTAATTACTGACGGTCTCCTGAGATTCTGCTTCCTCCAGCCTTTCATTGAAGAAATGAATTATTACTGTCCACTGTTATTTAGTTTCTCAGAGTCCCATATAATAAATGTAATTTTCACTGATTTCTAGTGAATAGAACATGTTGACCTTCATATATGGGAGATGAATACCCTGCTGTGTATCAGGGGGCCTGGAGCTCCAGGATCTATCTCTGGCAGTGGATAAACCTATACTGGAACCATCCAGTGCTTAACTTTTAGTAGAAGCCAAGGAACTTTTACAAAAGATCCAAATGAATAAATGAGTACATCTACTCTGTATAGCTTGGTCATACATTTTGAGATGACAGGTGAAAGAGTGGAATCAGGCCATAACCACAGTGCAGAGGGAATCTAACTATCCAAACCAATATTGAATCTGTTACTTCAGTCTCCTTTGCACAAAATTCCGACTTGATAAGAGAGGAGTCCTTATTTCCTCTACTTTATGCCTCCAGGGTATTTTTTTGTTTTTGTGGTGGGGAGTGAAGATGCCTTCCTCAATTAAATTCTTAGTAATTGGCCAATGTTTAATTCATGGTACACGTGTCCCTGAAGACCTCCCATTCACACTGGCCAATCGGAAGAGACCTCTCTTTATTTTTATCTTTTAAATAATTTATTCACCCATTCATGAGAGACACAGGCAGAGAGAGAGAGAGAGGCAGAGACACAGGCAGAGGGAGAAGCAGACCTCATGCAAGGAGCCTGACATGGGACTCCATCCTAGGTCTCCAGGATCAGGCCCTGGGCTGAAGGCGGCACTAAACCGCCAAGCCACCCAGGCTGCCTGAGATCTCTTAAATCTCTTCTGGCCTACTGCCTATACCACTAGTGACTACTTATCACATGCTATTATTTTATTCATTATTTGTGATATGTGTTGATAGAAGGATAAATTCATAATGCATAATTAGATATACAGAAATATAGTATCACACATCTTCAATTAAATTTCAACCTTTTTGAGAATAGTTATGTTTTATTCATCCTTATGGCCTCTACAGCTGTCTATACAAGATCTTGTGGTTCTAAGGCAGCCTCCCTATCCTAGATGTTTTCCTACCTTTTGCCCCACGTAAACATATGAGTTCTCTTCTCATGGTTTACCAGAAGAAGGATGCTAATTGATCAAAGTAACTATCCATAAAGGTAAATATTTTCTTCTTCAAAGAAAATATAATATTCTCTAAAATATTCTTCCTACTATAACACCTTAACCCAATAAAGATGGTCAAATCCTTAAGAATTTTAAGGAAAAATGTATATTGTAGAAACTTCAGCCCCTGCATGCAAGCTATTAGAGAAATATGTAAGGATACGGAGCTTTCTTTAAGCTCTGTAATCTTTATCTAAAATTCCTTTTGTCTTTCCTTTCTCTGACCACCTGTTTTGGTAAATAAAGTAGTATTGGAGCATATTTTGCCCATTCACTTGGATATTGTCTATGATGGCTTTTGTACTTTAAGGGCAGACTTGACTAGTTTCAACAGGGTTCATACATCCACAGGCTATGAATATTTCCTATCCAGCCCTTTATAGAAGGTGGCAAACTCCTGATTTATATGAAAACTTTGGTACAATCAACCAGTCAATTTTGTCAGACCTGTCAAATATGCCAAAGCATCTTTGAGCAAGAAATGGGAAAGGTATTATAACACAAGTGCAATGAACACTATCAAGTAGATCACGGAGGGACTCCTATTCTTAGCCTACAAAAGAGGCTAAGTCTCTTAGGTCTTAAGGCCTAAGTCTTAAGGTCTACTTAACAGTAAGTTCTGAAACCAAAAATAATATAAATAAACAAACAACAAACAAATAAAAGAGGTTGAGGTTGGGAGTAGGGGAAGACAGGATCACAGAGAGGGACAGTGGTGGGACACCTGGAAGGACATCAAGTACATTCTCCACTACCCCCAAGCATTTGCACAAGGGGTTTTCTGGTGAACAGTCTCAAGAGAAGCAAATGAGAGTCAATAATGCCCTGTGGCTTATCTCATAGTATAGTCCCTTGAACCACCACTTCCTGAAACAGGAGGAGGACTCTCCACTCTCTGGGCTTCTTTGAATAAGCCATCATGGTCCATTTTTGTAGCCTTCCATTTGCACTCACATCCTTCTTGGATATACACTTTACATCTTTCATTACTCTCTACTCCACCTAACCCCCCTGAAACTCTGTCTCCCCCTGGACTTTAGGGACTCAAAGACAAAGACCTAGAGTATAGCTAACAGAAGTTACTGGTCCCCTAGTGGCTCTGTGGCAGAAGCTTATGCCTGCTCACTACAACGGGCAATGTTCTGAGGAAAAATCCTGGGAACCCGTCTTATTACAGCTTTGGAAGGCTCTAACTGGACTAGAGCAAAGGGGTATGGAAGGTAACTCAACACTGATCCTTAGCCATGCAAGGGAAGAAACTGAAGAAATGACCTTCAGACAAGCTCCATTCCTTAATAGCCACCTTCCCAGCCCTCAGGCACCTATACATTCTTTTTCTTCATTGCCTATTGGAATCTTTCCAGGCTTGGTCCCTCAAACCTGCTAGGATCCATCTCATCTGTCCTTGATTGTCCGCTCTTCCTTTTTTCATTTCAGATCTCTCATTTCATTATTCCCCCAGTTCTCTCATTAAATTTCATTTCTCCCCTTAGTCTGAGTCCACACTTGTGTCAGTGCAGAGCACAATTCCCCTTCCATTGGGCTTTCCCCTAGGGGCAAGCCCACACCCAGAGGAGTTGGTAGTCCGGGTCCCACAGTTATGAGGGAGGGAATAGAGCTGTCGGTGTCTACTGCATTGCAGGCTCATGAAACGATACCAACAAAGTCACTCACATGTAGAAGCACTAATATCCTCTAATATCCTGTTGCAGGTATTCATGTTCAGCCCAGTTCTTCTCTCTTGACCTGCCTCCATATTCTTGCTTCTGCTTCAAGTTCTCCTTTGCTTACTATCAATCTGTGGTCTTGCCTAGCTGTCTAGGGGCAAGGGGCACAAAATCCCTCACTTCTATCATTACCTGTAGCTATTATAGCTCTTTCCTACAAGAACACAGCCAGCCAAAAGCATCCTTTTCTCATTGATTTCATTGATAACCAATGTCTTTACAAATCCTTCCCTAGCTAGAAACTCTTGTTGACTGTCCCACATCCCTATCCTGCTATGGGCCACAAGCCTCTACTGATGCATGCAAATGTACCAGTGCCTTGCTCACGTCTGAAATCTGACTCATCCCATGCTGCTCAAAGAGCAGGGCAGAACTATGCCAGAGAATATGCAGTAGAGTTAGTCCATGTCACCTGAGAGCCATATCAAAGTGGACTCTGCTGCACGGAACTCCTGTTTTTCTTAGGTGACCTTCAAGCAGCCACTTCTACCTTGTTGGGCAACAGATGCAGCTATCACAGTCAAGAGCCATAGTGAGGTTTGGACCCCAGATGCATCCTGGTTTCATCAGCAGGCCCTCAGGAGACCATGGCCAGGTCTAGATGGAAGGAACAGCTGGGCCTACAAAAGCTCATGTCAACTTCCAGCCATGATTACATTCATAACCAATGCTCGTAGGAATAGGTCAGGCCCCATAATGCCCTTCAAATGTGCCTCAGTTTGGCAACTTTCTACAACAGACCCATTTTGCTATCATTCTCAGTGGGTCATTTATTTTCCCCTCCTAGCTAAATCAGTCATCTGAGTGAATGGCCAGTCAGCCTGACCTTTCAATCTGCTGTGTGAAATAAAGCTAAAGATGGTGTTCTGACTAGTAGTCCCTAGAGAGAAGCATGTAATGAGGAAATTCTATACATCTTCCTTCTGTTTAGCTTTGTGCTCTCCAGGCTAGCTGTTTAACTGTGGCCTTTTGCCTGGCATAAGCTCTGTATTTTTTTTCCTCCATGGGATCCAGGTATAGCAAGTACACTTGTTGTGGGAACACCAGTAATATTGTATGTACACATAGAGGAAGGGAGAGAAAGAGGGCTATAAAGATGTTCGAGGGTCTTTGTCAACAAACATGCTCTTAGCTAAGCAAGCTAGAATTATAATCATTATTTTAACATTCCTCTAAAGCCAGAGTAAACTTCTAACTTTCACAGCGCTTCATACCTGTTATTTCACAACAGACTATTATACAGATGAAGAGGTCTATTTTTTAGTTGGCGTTATTTACCAATGAAATAGGAATAACAAAGTATGTCCCATGAGCCAAATGTAACTACTGGCTTGTTTCTGTATGATCTTCAAGCAAAGAATGCTTTTTACATTCTTAAAGGATAATTAAAACATATGCACACACCTCTACAAACAAACTGATTAAAAAATAGGCAGAGAAGTAAGACACTTTTCCAAAGCAGACATACAGGTGGCCAACAGACACATGAAAAGACAGTCAACATCACTAATCATCAGGGAAATGCAATCAAAACAATGAACTATCATCTCACAACAGTCAGAATGGCTAATATTAAGAAGATAAGAAGTAAATTTTGGCAAGAATGTTGGAGAAAAGGGAACTCTCATGTACTGATGGTGGGAATGTAAATTGGGGAGCCACTGTGGAAAACAGTAAGGACTTTCCTCAAAAAATTAAAAATAGAAATACCATGTGATCCAGTAATACCACTACTGGGTATTTACCCAACAAAATCGAAAGTACTATTTCAAAAAGTTGTATGTACCCTATTTTATTATAACATTATCTACAATAGCCAAATATGGAAGCAACCTAATCATTAATACATGAATAGATAAAGATGTGATATACACATATATGCACATACACACACACACACACAACTATTTACCATGAAATATTACTTACCCACAAAAAAATGAGATCCTACCATTTGTGACAGAGATAGACCTGGAGGGAAGTAAGTCAGCCAGAGAAAGACAAATGCTATATGATTTCACATGCATGTGAAATCTAAAACAGAAAACAAATGAATAGAGAGACACTGAAGTACAGAGAACTGATTGTTGCCAGAGAGGAAGTGGGTGAGAAGATGAGTAAAGGAGATAAAGGAGATTAAGAAGTACAAACTTTCAGTTACAACATAAATAAGTCACAGAGATGAAAAGTACAACATAGGAAATATAGTCAATAATACTATAATAACATTGTATGGTGACAGATGGTGACTATACTTATCATGGTGAACACTGACTAATGTGCAAAGCTGTTGAATCACTATGTTGTACACCTGAAACTAAAATAACATTGTATGTCAATTATACTTCAATAAGACACACACAGAAAAATATGTGACCCTATGTGACTCACAAAGCCTAAAATATTTAGTACTTTGAACAATAAAAGTCTGCTAGGCTGGGTAGGGTATTCTTGTAAATATGAAGACTTCTCTGGTGTCTGTCTGTGCATAGACCAGGATAAGAGTTGTTCAAAATGCTTCAGTCCTGGATGTCCTTGCCTCTGTTCGATGAAGCCCTCTGTGCTTATACTATATTATACCAAAAAAGTCCTTGGGAAATGTTCTTCAAAGGTAAGGATCTTTTTATTCCTCATCCTTTTGTATTTATTTATCTAAACCACATTACATCATTCATCAATTCACCAGATATAGCTTCCCTAAAAATCCAATATATCTTCAGGTACTAAGAGCTGCTAAGTTTAAGAATGTTGCAAAGAGGGTCACCTGGGTGACCTCAACCAGATGCTCTGGTTAAGCATCTGGCTTCAGCTCAGGTCATGATCTCACAGTTCTACGATCCAGCCTGGCATCTCTGATCCAGGCTTGGTAGGGAGCCTGCTTGTTCCTCTGCCCCTCCCCCTGTTCGTGTTCTCTGGTGTGCTCCCATTAAATAAAATTAAAAAAAAATAATGTTGCAAAAAGTATATCCAAGACTTGTAAGATAATTCATAAAGAATCAGTATAAAAATCATGTTGAAGCAGTATCTCTAGAAAATGGGCAAAACTTAAAAAGGGTCAGCAAGCCTGGGTGGCTCAGTCAGTTAAGTGTCTGACTTTGGCTCAGCTTATGATTTCAGAGTCCTGGGATGGAGCCCCACATTGAGCTCCCTGCTCAGCAGGAGGAAGTCTACTTCTTTCTCTCCCTTTGCTCCTCCCTTCACCTGTGCTCTCTTAAATACAATTTACGAAGAATTAAAACTTACAAAGGGTCCACTCTGAAGAATAGAGCACATTTTTGGATGAATATATTGTATGTAGGAGTTGTACCTTGTATGTACCAGGACATATTAATCCCATAATAATGCCAAAGAGTGGAATCTGGCTCACTGTTTTCACATCAATAGAATACAGGGAAGAACTTTGCTGTGCAAAGCATTGTTCACAGGCTAGTAGGAGAGCCATCTCCTTGGGGATAGTTAGAAACCCAAAATTTTGAGTCTGCCAAGACCTGCTGAATCACAGTCCGCATTTTATAGAATACTCAGGTAATCCCCAGGCACATTGCAGTTCAAAAAGTATCAGCATAATGCAACCAGCATCAGATGTGAAACTGGATAGTTCTTCTAGGTGAGCAAGTTGTTCTCTTTAAGTTGGCATGTCCTCCTCTATAAAATAGAATGCCTAACTTTCATCACAAGGATAAAGGTTAACAGGTGTCAAATAGTGTTCCACCAAAGGTTAAATCCTGTTATATGATTAAGTGAGCTGCTACAAGGCAATAAATACGAAAGCATGGTAGGAAAAGTGAGTTGATAGAAGATGTTGGACACAAAAATTGAGTCTGTTCTCTTCACAGCAAGGGATTTGACACTGGCTATAGAAAGTCAATGACCAGGACTCAGAAGGGACTTTAGAAATCTTCTAATCCAATGGTTCCAGCCTTAGGTGCACATTCTAATCATCTAGAGTTAAAAATAATTCCAATGCCCAGGTCTTACCACCAAGATTCTGGAGTAGAGCTTACAAATCAGATTTTTATTTTTTTTAACCTGCTAGATGATTCAAGTGTACAGTTAAGGTTGAAAATTACTGATTTGTCCAAACAAACTTATTCCCTTTCCAATGTGCCCTACCTCCAACCATTTTACCAAAAAGAAAATTTGTTCTAAAAGGTCTCAGAAAACTTTCCCTTGGTCATACAGCTAATTTTCCATAAAGCTGAGGCCAGGATTCAGGTCTCTTGATTTCTCTCATTTTTAACTTTGGATGCGTATTGAAAACTCCCAAGAAGCATTAACCAAAAAAAGATGTGATGCCCAGGATTTACTCTCACAGATTCTGATATGCTTCTTGCTTGTGAACTAAACATTTTACCAAAAGAGATTCTGATTCTGGAGGTCGGCAATGAGCCTACAATTCCTTCTTCTAAAGGACTCCCCGAGGTGGGACCAAATTTCAGATAAAGCTGTTCTAACCCATCCCCTGGGAATTCATTAGAAATGTAAATTCTCAATGCCTCCCACCCTGAGACCTGCTAATTCAGAAACTCATGGGGGCCCAGCCACCCAGTCTTCTAATCTCTAGTCTATAAGAATTTCTTCCATACTGTACCTGTTTTACCTTCTGGGGGGGAAAAAAGATTTTCTATATAACATCACTTTTTTTATCTATAGAAGGAAGCCATTTGAGAGGGTTTTTTTTTTTTTTTAACACTTTTAATTAGAGAGACCTAATTTTTAGGCCTCTAATTATTCACGAATATTCTGTGTAGGAGTGAAATCCTGTGATGTGACACAAAGCACTTTCCTGGGCATTCAGGGTGGTGAAGTCAACTGGGTCATGTTGCTCAGATTTTTTTCCACTGAAATTCAGATGCATGCACACACAACAACCACCTTTTATTACCCACTCCCCACTTCCAATGTTATAGAGGGACAAGAGGAAGATAAAAATCCATGTAGGTAGTTCTTTATCTCCAGGATTCTTAGAGAAGTTTATATTGAAGGGATTCCTGGATACCTATACAGTGTGCTTAAGATTCTTTCTTAATTAAAATTACTTTTTCACTCAATGCTCACAACTTGAAATAAGACTTAGAATGTCTAGTAATTGTGTACTTTCTTAGGAAGCTCCATGTATTTTCTCATTATATAAAACCCTATGAGGTGGGTACTATTATTATCATTCCCATATTATAGACGAGCAAATTAGGACAAAATGATCAGTAGCTTAAGGTCACACAACAATAAGCAGAAAGGTCAGGTTTGAACTCCACACTAACTCCAAAGCATATTCTCCAAACTCCTATGTGATCTTCATTTATGACTCATCACAAACCTCAAAAACAGGCTGTAATTTACTTCATTTTACCGATAACAAAACAGAGGGTAAGTAGCTTGTCTGGATCATACACGCTAATAAGTGGCAGAGCCTGTTTCCAGGCCATATGTGTATATGTAATACATACACAGATAACATACCTAAAACTATATATAGCACTATTGCATCGCCTGTAATCCTGCCAGTGGGGAAGGCAGCCATTGTCTTTATAGATAGTTAAGAGCCAACGAGGCCGTCTCTCACCTTTAACTTAAAGTCAGTTTCTTGAGAGGAATTTAGGAAGAGCTGACACGGTAAGGGAGATGAATGCCCCTCTAGAGAAAGACCTTCAGCAGAAAATGTACTTTTCAAGGAAGAGGCTACAATAGGAGAGAGAACACAAAGGCATGAAAGAGGCGATTCAATAGTGACCATAGAGAACAAATTGGAGAAAAACAGAAATATTAGAGAATCAAGCTTGGTTGCTACAGTTTTGTTGTTGTTGTTGTTGTTTTTGTTTTTAACCTGAGGCAAGTCTTACTCCTGAGGTTTACCAAAGACATAAGGTAATTTGGATTGCCCTAATTTGACCATATTACTATTTCCCCCTTATCTCACAAACAGGAGGAAAGGGGTCTCCACCAAACGGAGAGGTTGGCATGAATGCAGCTCATTTGGAATTGACAAGGCATTGACCAATCTAGTCCTCAAGCAAAGCCTTCAAGGATCTGCCTTACCAGATTCTAGCTCCTAGACAAGGACACTTCCCTGGATACACTGAGTTCATCTTACCAAGACAGAAGGAGAGGGGGTTTCAAAGTAAAATTCAGTCTAAAAGCACACCCTGGGCTAGCTTACTGCCTCCTGACTCTAAGTAAAAAAGAAAGGAGATAGCAAAAGTTTCCCTAAATGAAAATCCGGCTGTGTGATTCTATCCTAGGCTAACCAGGGACCACCAGAAAAGGAGAATCAGTGAGAGAACACTGCTTGGCTTTGGCTTCATTCATTCACTCACTCAACGCAATCACCATGGTAAACTCGGTGAAGTCAAGCAAAAGAAAGTATCACCTCTGCCTTCACAGAACCTCCTACACATTTGGGTGAGCCAGCACAGAAAGGAGCAAATGCAGTGACACATAAAATGTGCTGCAGTAGAAGTCTACATTACTTGAGTGGAAGGGGCAGAGGGCTTGCTTTAATGACACAAATCCAAAGTCAAGCATATAGTAGACCCTAAGGTGGAGGAGAAGGTTAAGGTCAAGAGGCTGGGTGCATAGGGAGGACATTCCAGAGAGAAAAAAATGTGAGCCACATGCAGAGAGCTTGGAAACAGGCCTGTAAGATTGTGTAGGAAAGGAGAGCAGGAAACACAACCAGGGATGGAGGTCAGTGCTACAGACGGTAGAAATTTCACTCTCCATGTGGGCAATGGTGAGAGTTTTAAGCAGGTGAGTGATGATTGGGCAGATTTTTTTTTAAAGAAAAGCATTCAGACACCTATTTGGAAGACAGAGTGGAAGAGAAGGAGACAGACCAGGGTCATACGTGCAGAGTCAGATTCTTATGGAAAAAAAAAACAAACATGTACTATTACACAAGATAAAAGAAAACAAGGTGTGTGGAGTTTTCAAAAGGTACCTCTTCTGGCCACTATTTTACAGATAAGGACACTGTAACCCAAAATCCAAGTACATCTCCCATCACTGCTCAGTTGGTCAGATTCAGAGCCAGGTCTAACCCATGGTCTGTCTCCCAAACCTGTGCTTGCCCAGCTATGTACCACTTCTCCACAGCTGTTCCCCTGCAGTTCCATCTCCTCATGAAGGCTGCATTCCCCACAACAGCTACCCTTCAGCTGAGACAACATGGCCAGGGATTGGCAACTCCTGGGGGCCAAGATCAAAAGATCTATGCTTTCACTTAACTCCCCCACCCACCCAGCCAGAGGTCAAATCCAAGCCCCACATAATCCAGGAAGTCTTCCCTGACCAACTACACAAAGGCTAATATAGTCTTCCCAGGACCTTGAAATCTTACTATATTAGTTTAAAAATACTCCCTCAGTTTTGATGATGTTAAACATGTTCTCTGTGAAGAGCTTGCCTTCCCATTCAGATCAGCTGCTTCTCAAAGGTAGGCACTGTTCCCCTCTATTAATCTCAGCATGAAATATGTTGAGAACACAACAGATACCAAACTCTCCTGTATGCAAGCTTCCACTTCAGGTCCCTGTGTCCCCCACTCCTGACAGGGGACAGGAATTCACCTTGGAACTAGTGCCTTCACATGCTCACAACTGCAATATAAAAGGCCCTGCTGTGGCATAAGTACTGTCATTTAAGTTTAATTTCAGCAATAGGAATTGACATAGCCTATCTTCCTCTCTCCATCTTCTACCTTATAACTTTCTCTTCACACAGGCCTGCCATTATCACCAAATCACTAACATTTCCCTCCTTTTGCTTACCTTTCCCATGCTCCAGTCATTCACATTGAGTTTCTCCTCTCAATTTACAGCTTAGATTTATACATCTTTTTTGATTCTGTTAAAAGTTGCTTCTCTCCACTCACCGGGAACAACCTAATATTTACTCAGCCGTTGTCACGTTTACTCCTCCGCTTTCATTCCTGCTCACCAATTTCTCTCAATTCTGCTCTCCCATTCAGCCTGCTTGAGATGTTCAAGATTGCTATAAATGGTTTTTTCATGAAAAAGCTCTTCCTGCTACCGCACAGGTATGATATCTAGAGATTTTCAACATTCTCTTAGATGATCTGATTCACTCCTGTGACCTTATTTTCATCTTTGAGTTGAAAATACTCAAACCATCACCCTAAATCTCTGAATTCTCTCTTATACTCTTGATGTAATTTTCTGAGTTGGTCAGTTTTCTCCAAAAAGGTGGCCCACACTCACCTCAAAGGTATGATTCTACCAAAAACTATTCTCCCCTCCCATTTTCTTTTGCTTAGTTTCTGTAAGGACATGCCTGGTCTCCTAATTACACAGGATAGAAAACTAAGAGTCTTATTTAAACACAGACGCTGTCACTTTTTTGAACTATTTGATAGAGAGAACACAGACACATGTGCATGTACAAGCAGGAGGGAGGGACAGAGGAAGAAGGAGAAGCAGATTCCCACTGAGCAGGGCTGGATCCCATGACCCCAGGATCATGACCTGAGCTGAAGGCAGGTACTTAACCGACCGAGCTACCTAGGAGCCCCACCAAATGTTGTCACCTTTAATTACAAGCTGTCTACAGTCAACTACCTTCATAATTCCTTTACCACTGCCCTAGTCCAAATCTTCAACCCTGACCTCAATTACTGGGATAAAAATGTAATCTGTATCTTATAGTATCTGAAGCCCTTCAAGCTGGCTCCAACCTGGATCTCCAGCTTCCTCCCTCACTACACCCATTTGCAGCTCAATCCTCTAGGCACAAGAGAATCAGTTTTCATCGAGACCTGCCTTTTCAGCCCTCTGTTTCAAGGACGCTTGCAATACAGCAGAAGCTCATGTTAGCAACCAATCACTTGATGGAACTGTTTTTGCAACTGAAGGAAGCCCCACAAAAAACATCTCCAGATTTGGACTTCAGACTCAGAGCCAGAGAATGTGTGACTCCTTTAACAGAAACACAGGACAGGACCCCAGTTCCAGGTCTGCCTTGTAGGGAACTTCCAGAAACAGCAACAAATAATACGATTTAGTAATGTAATTGCTACCACATTGCAGGGCTTATGTTTTAAAAGCAACTTTATTTTTTTTTTTTTGTTTCCCTCTCTTCATTTAATTGATTCCCTAGGCCTAGTTCTTCACTCTTCATGACTTTTCTAGCCATTCTGAAGCATTACAGCCACAATTCAGTTATTTAGTATATTACTTTCCTATAGCTGCTGTAACAAATTACCACAAAATTAGTGGCGTAAAACAGCAAAAATTTATCATCTTACATTTCTGAAGGTCAGAAATCTGGAGTGGGTCTCACTGGGCTCAAATCAAGGAGTCAGCAGGGCTGTGCTCTTTTTTGGAGGCTCCAAAAGAGAATCCACTTCCTGTCTTCTCTATCCCCTAGAGGCTGTGTCTGCTGGCTTGCAGTCCTTTTCCATCTTCAAACCAGCACTGTCCAGTTGAGTCTTTCTCCAGTTGTCTCACTCTGCCTCTGCCTCTCTTGCCTCCCTCTTTCACTGGTAAGGATGCTTGTAATTACATTGGGCCCACCTGGAATCTCCAGGATAATCTCCTTAGAGTCAGCTGATTAGCAATCTTTATTCCATCCACAACCTCAATTGTCTTTTGCCATGTAAACTAATATTCACAGGTGCCTGGGATTAGGATGTGGTCCTCTTTGCAGGGTGAGGGCATCCATCTGATTTACCACATACAACTATATGTAAAAGTAAAAGCTTAAATCTTGATTTAAAGTTCCTCTCCTTTCCCTGATGGTACTGGAATAAGCATCAGGAGGCACTTGGTTAGTTTCTCTTCTTTTTCCTCACTTAGCAGCTTCAACTCTTGCTCCTTTAACTCAGTAACAAGAGTCTTCAAGGGCTCCAGGGTGGGGCAGGTGACAAGAGAAGAGAAAGGGGAAACAGCAATGCCTTCTCTCACTGTACAGGGATGCTGCCCCAACACAGAGTTCCAGCTGAGCCTGGCAGGTGCTCACAATGCCTCTGTCATCATGGCTTCCCCTGCTGAGGGCTAATGCATCTTCTCCACCCTGGCCCTTTATCCCAACCTCAGTCCCTAGGAATCTAGAATACGTCCTGTTTCTCCACTGAGGTTTACTCTCTCTCCAAGGGGCCATCTTGAATAGGAGCATGGATCACTCCACAGCAAATCTCAAAACCACAGGAAATACCAGTTCTTTCATGGACAGACTTTGGCAGTGTAGGACAAATCCAGTGCAAGTGACTTTACTGCTTCACTGTGGAAGCAGCTGCAGCCTGACTCTCACTCTTTAGACTCTTCAAGTCTCCCAACTTGATGAGACCCCATTTATCTATGTTCTCCACTGGCATATGCAGGACTTACCTCTCCAGTGCTTTTGTCTGAACCTATTGCCCTTGCCAAAGAGAGGGGCCAGCACAGCATACTAATAGCCCTCTCCAAAAGTATCTTCCCTCTAATATCTAAATACCCATCCCTTTATACCTCCAGAGTGGATGAGGATACTAAGAATTTGCTAACTAGCTTTCAACCAGCTGCTCAGAAAAACACACTCTGGTCTTACACCTCAATTTGAAAAGTGACAATTAGATTTTCTATTTTATTAGCATTGCTGATGAAGGACGAATGAGGGAATTAGGAAAACACAGGAGACAGTCCCCGTATATGGGGTGCACGAGAAAGGGCTTTCAAGCAATAATAGATAAAAAATGAGACTCTACCCTAAAGCGAATGGTCAGTGAAAGACATGGCCAGTATCCCAGAGTGGTCCAGTATGTGTTATTCCATAGGGTGGTCTCATGGCTGTCACCTATCCTTTATGTGTCTGGTTTGATGAGCAGCTGAGTCTTTTGGGACTCAGCTATTTCAATAAATCCATAATAGCTATTCCAAGACTACCATGCTATGGGTCTACTGTGCTATTTCAGTAAGGCAGGAAATACACCAGCATGTAGTCATTTCCCACAATTTAAAGGAAACATTACCAAACAGACATGTCACCCTTTGAATAAGTATAAAAATTTCTGGGACACAGAATCCAGAGGAGGTCAGAACAGACCAGGTCAAGAGATCAGTTCCAACCTATTATTATCTATAGCTCAGAGCTGTGGTCAAGCCACATGCTGGGGAGTGACAATGCTGTTCCCAATACTTGTGCAATATGGAAGCACTTTTTAAATGACTCATGATGTTAAAGTCTTAAGGGGATTTAGAGAGTATCTAATTTCTACCTCTCCTGTTAAGATGAAGAAACAGAGTCCTAAAGAAAGTGTGATTTTTCTCAAAGATGCTCTATTAGTTAGTGACCAAGCCAGGACTTAAAAGCAGGCACCTCAACTACTAATCTAATGATCTTACTACTCTTTCAGTCTGGATTTGGCAATGAGTTTCTGTGTTTCACTGTTTCATCAGCACAAAGCATGATGTATGGCAGTGTTCAAAAAGTGTTCCTAGGATTTGCCAATGCTAATTTGTTTTCCTTCTGCATGTTCCTTTCCTGAGCCTTCTCAGCCACACATTCTTTTCCATCTCAGATGCTCCCTGATTTTGTAAATGTAAAGTGCACACAGACACTCTGCTATTTTGTATAATCCCTCCTCAACTCAACCTTTTACTTCTTTTATATTTTACACCACCCCATTTGAACCTAATAATTATGAGTTCCCTTCTATGTGACAACAAATTATGCTTATGGGTTCAAGAGAAAAAAATTCATTCTTATGTATACTAGTAAGTAAATTTTCCTATTCTTTCAATTGCTCAGGGCCAGAAATAAACAAAAACCAGGATGAGTAAGTTCACAGATAAGTCTATCACCTATACTGGATACCAGATTCAGATGTAGATCAGAAAAATATTGGGTTGCATAAGTTTGGGCTTTTTTAAAGATATTTTTTATTTTAGGGAGAACATGTATGAGTGGGGGGAAGGGTAGAGGCAGAGAGAATCCTGAAGCTGACTCCCCACTCAGTGAGGAGCCTGATGAGGGGCTTGATCCCAGGACCCTGAAATCATGACTTGAGCCAAAACCAAGAGTCAGATGCTTAACTGACTAAGCCACCCAGGCACTGCAGTTTTGGGGTTTTTAATCAACAAAAAGATGATTACAGATTCGACTTTGGAAACCAAACTTTTCCTAAAATTAAATGGCATTTATTCACTTTGAGAATCAAGTCAAGGATGTTTACAAATCTAATAGAAAAACCCCACTGTGTTTTTATGATTGATTAAAACATTCCACTCCAGATAATGACTATTATTATTATCACCAGCAATAAGAACAAAATACTTGGCACTGCATACCATCTAAAGATTGAGGAGTGATTATAACCGGGAAGTAGAACCAACAAATGGAGTCCCAGGTTTAGGCAGAAACTCAATTGAGAATAGCTTCCAATTTTATTGCTTCCATATATTTCAATATGCCAAATATTCGGGTCACCTGACTGGCTCCATTGATAAAGCATGCAAGTCTTGATCTCAAGATTGTGAGTTTAAGCCCCACATTGGGTGTAGAGAGAGTACTTAAAAATAAAATATTTTATATATATATATCCAATACTCATGGTGTGTGTGTGTGTGTGTGTGTGTGTGTGTGTGTGTGTGTTTGAGCAGGAGCATTAGCCTCTATCCAGAAAGACAAGATGGACATCATGGAATGTTCTTAGACAGTTGGGGACTTCCCTGTGTCATAACCAAAATCTGTGCTTCTGTGGGTGTAGGAGGAGCAGAAAATTTGACAGATTGGGCAAATGATGTTCCAAACCAGAAGACCAGATTGATCCAATTATTCCATTATGACATCCCACATCTACCAAGAGATTACCAGCTCACTTTGCTTTTAAGTAAATAATATTTCATCATTGAACTAAACATACAAGACATTCTTTAAGAGTCACTGCAATAATCCATTGGGATCTTAAACTATCAAACCACAGGTCAGAATCAATGTTTTTAATACAAATAGCTTTAAGTGAAGTATAGCACTTTCAGCCCAACTGTCTCAACTATTGTCTAATGTCTTGCTTTAGAACTAATTCACTCATTGACTGTCACCTGAGGGTATTTTACGTGTAATCCCTAGAAACAAATTACTTTAGGGAAGTGAATTCTGGCAACTATCTGCTTCATATGATCCACACAGGCCAAATTTGGCAATACACAGAAGAAGCTTTAGGCAACAAAGAGTAAACAAAATATTGCCCAGGAAGTGACTCTGTTAATACAATGCATAAAATTTTAAGTGTTATGAATGATTTGGTGCTATATGGTTTAACACTTAACCCGAGCACCCTTCTGTGGAAGAATTCCCCATTGCTACATTTAGCTTTAGAAATTTTCTCAACACAACTTGACATTACTCATCCCCTACAAGTCTTTTCTTTGCCTGGTGACTGAGCAGTTAGAGAATGAATAGGTGCCTGGGTGGTCTGTCATTCTTTAACTCAAAGGAGTAACTCCAGCAGACAATTCCAGGGCAGATGGGCCTCAGGCCATCTAACCCACTCTCACCAGGCAGCAGTGGATGACTGTGATTACAGACAAAGCAAATTCATGGTGGGAATGTGAAAGAAAGAATGTGCCATCACTGGTGAGCTAATCCATAGGTGGTCTCCACCTTTCCCAATCATGACAAGTTAACTGCTCCTTTGCCTCCTGATGTGGCTGATGGGAAGTGAGCCTCCAGGGCTGACAGCTAGAAATTAATTTGATCGATTTATTTTGTGTGTTTCACGTTTCGGGTGCAAATGCTTTCTCCATCTTGATGAAGCACATTTATGCTCTCCCATTCTCAGAAAACAAATTTATAGTGCCTAACTAACAGAATTCTTTTGCTGAAGGTCAGAAACAAATGTTCCCATCCATCTCCCTTTACCATTCTGAGCAGCACCAAGTGGTTTTTCTTTTTAACTTCAGACTAAAGGGAGGATTGGTTTCTGTGGAGGGGCTGGGGTGACAAAAAAGAGAATAACTGGAATTTAGGAGTTTTCTACTGAAAACAAAACTTACCATATCCCCCATGAGAGGGATGAAGCAAAGACATGAGAATCTCTTGTGTTGGGATGCCTGGGTGGCTCAGTGGTTGAGCATCTGCCTTAGCACTGAGGGCGTGATCTGGGTGCCCTGGGAGGGAGTCCTGCATTGGGCTTCCCGCAGGGAGCCTGCTTCTCCCTCTGCCTATGTCCCTGCCTCTCTCTGAGTGGCTCTCATGAATAAATAAATAAAATATTTTTTTAAAAAATTTCTTCTGTTATGGAAGAGAAAATTTCAGTTATGCTTTAACTCAAGTAAGAACACCATTAGGTAAGGACTATTAATTTACCATTTTTAGACAAGTGGAATCTGTCACCTAATTTGTATTTCTTGCTCACTTGAGACCAAATTCTGTCCTTGGCAGGTAACTTCCGAAGACTGCATAGGGAACTAAACATGCATGTGAAACTAAAAATGGTTAATTCTATTTTCTGAGAGTATAAACAAACTCTTCATTAAAGATGAATATTTAAAAAAAAAAAAAAAAAAGATGAATATTTTTTGGCTTTTTCTTCACACTAAAAAAGTTCACGTGTCCCTGAGAAAGAAGAGCCGATATTCACTCAGTGCCGGCCACTTAGTCAGCCATGTGTGACAAATGACCTACTCCTGTCAGCAGGAGTTAATCGTGGACATAGTTAAGGAGCTGTTAGGGCCAAAGGAGTAGCTTTCATGGGAAGGGGCAGAGCCTTGTGGGGCAAAGCAAGCAGGCAGTTCATCAAAGAGAGCCACCCTGTCCTTGCCACAAGTACACAACCACAACAAAATCGTAATAGAAACCAAGTCTATTGGGTTTTTTTGCTTGTTTTCCTTAGATGGCATCTTTCAAACAGGTGTCCAACACCTTCCTGGTATGGTCCATTCTCTCTGCTCCTGCTCTGAGAACACATTCTAATGTTACTCAGATATTCATGTTATGAAGTGGCCCAAAGGGGCTTCAACTTAGCCAGTCAGCTAAATGTGGATTGAGCACGTCTGTGTCAGGGGAAGAAAGACAGGCCTCCTCCTGCCCTGGAGAAGGTTACACTTAGTGGCTCTGCACTCTGCCTTAGGGAGACTGTGCTATTCCTAATGAATTCCATTGGCTGTCTCTAAGAGAAGGTCTTCCAAACACCAAACATGAAAGGCATAGAGTGAGAAAGAGGGGAGAGAAGACACAGAAAAGTGGAAGAGAGAGGTAATAAGAAAGTACAGTCAGACCTTAGAAAATACAAACAAAAACATGTCAGATCTGGTTCCTTTTATCTGGACTTGGGGATGTTTTTGTGCATAACTATAAAGATGAAATAGAGGTGCATTTCAGTGATGCCAAGGCTTTTGCCATTCATACAGAATCCGAAGCCCCAATTGATTTCCTCTGAAGCCACTAGACCTTGGCTATTATCCTTTTCTGTTTTGCTTTCCACAAAGCGGAACAAAGAGTAAATTAGGTCTTCGGTTTCTATGTTTCTTTACAAATCTGAGCTCATGTGGTGAATAATGGAAAACACATTTCAAATTTATAGAATACATAACGGAAGTTTCTTTTAAGCATTAGAGAAGGATAAATGCTTTCTCACTCTAATGCAGCTCAAGACGAAAGATTCCAAAGTCAGCCCCTGGCAATTGAAATAATCAATTTCTAGAGAAATGCAGAGGCAACAATATCATCGACATGTCAAAAAGTTATCTAAGGCCCCAGTATTTCTTTTTTGCATCTCAGCTTTAGCTTCTGAGTCAGAAGTACTATTATGCTTTTCTGAC
The DNA here is from genome assembly GCF_018345385.1 of Vulpes lagopus. Classification (NCBI taxonomy): domain Eukaryota; kingdom Metazoa; phylum Chordata; class Mammalia; order Carnivora; family Canidae; genus Vulpes; species Vulpes lagopus. Next base: position 90,379,131 of record NC_054828.1, on the reverse strand, counting down.
CCATCCAAAGGTATAAAAGAGGCTACTGTCAAATCTTCCTTTTGTTCTGTCCCATTAGCAATTAATTTATCATCTTATCTCCTTTTTCACATTGGAAACCCTAAGACACAGGAAGGGAAATTTCTATTATAGCAGAACTGAGCATTCTCTTGCTGATGGGAGAAGCAGTGGGTAGAACTCTGGGGAGGGAAAATCTTATGAAACTCATAAGAATGGGCCAGAAAATGAACAGTTTCCAAGTGGAAACAGCAAAAAGAAAGCAGTTCACCTAGAAATGATAGGTACCATGAGATTCATTTCATATACTTGAAGGCTTTTAGTTTCCCTAAGAATGTATGCTACAAATCTCCCTGCAGAAGGAGAAACCAAAGGTCTTGAGGCACTTCTCCCCATAAACCAGCTTATTTTACAGAGTACTTGCTGATACAGGCTAGAAATACACAAATCTAGCTGGAAGATCAAGTTTAAAGTCACAAAAACAAACAAGACAGAAATAAAGATTATGAGGAAGCAGAGAGAAATTAAAATCAAGGGCCCAGCAGTTGATGAAAAAGATAGATAGTTCAGGAGAAGAGAAAGAAAAGGAGGTTTTGCATTATGGAATAATTATAAATAACATATAAATACTGAAGAATGAGAACCTATCTATTTATGGAAGGGGAAAAAATATAAAAGAGAATCTAGTAGTATCCTAGGGTACTCATTAGTTCTGCTCACCAAAATCCGAGTTCCTCTTGTTTTGGAGCATACTAGGGTTGCACTTCCTCCTTCCTTATGGTTGGATGGAGCCATATGACTAGTTCTAGCTAATGGGTTGCAAATGGAAGTTATAAGTACTACTTCTGTGGTAAAGGTAAGACCCTCTAGAGCTTTCTCTCCCTCTGCTATGTAGCCAGTAATATTGGACATATGGTGCTGAGATTTTGAAGGGTGCTTTGTTATTGCAGCATAACCTAATTTATCCTGACTGATATGCATCCATAATTTTCATAAAATAAATACAAAGCTGTACAGTGGCCTCAAAAAAATCTTTCTTTCTGGAGGAAAATGAAAGAAATCACACAAAACTGATACAGGACTCCTTGTCTTCCTGGAGTATACACCTGAGGTGGTATGGTACAAAGAACCTGCCAAAAATTAGCTCACCAACATTTGTGGAAACACAGCTCGATAACTGTAATCATCAGAAAAATTAAGAAACCTGGGCTGTATTTCTGAGACTTAAGTCTTGAGAAGAAAATTGAAAGAAAGGAAGAAGCCAGGTAATATTTTTTTCCTCTCCACTTTATGTTTCTGAAAGAAGAGCAAATGGGAATTTCATAGTTATGCAGATGGCATCACGGTTTCTCTTAAGAGAACCACAGGATCCTGCAAAGCGAAGGATGCATCTGCAACTGACTGAAAAAGGAACACATATCTCTTCTGTACACAAGGGAGTTACAGAGCAAAATGTTAAGGGAAAGAGAAAAATGCCAAAAAACATAGCTCAAATCTCTATGCTGTCTATAGAGGAAAACAGTTGTGGCATAAACCATGCATTTCAGAGGGGTAAACCATAGTTCTTGGAAGGTGGGAACAAAACAATCTTAGATACTACAATGGCACATGCCCTTCCAAAAGACCATGGTGCATAAATATGGTATTAATTTTTTATGTACAAGGTGATTAGGAATAATGTTTTATTTATTTATTTTTTTAAAGATGAATTGATTGATTTGACAGAGAGAAAAAGAGAGAGAGCCAGAAAGCACAAGCAGGGGGTATGGCAGAGGGAGAAGGAGAAGCAGACTCCCCGCTGAGCAGGGAACCTAACGTGGGGCTCTATCCCAGGACCCTGAGATCATGACCTGAGCCGAAGGCAGATGCTTAACCAACTGAGCCACCCAGGCGCCCCAGAAAAATAGTTTTTAAAAAAGTTCCTTAGGAGGACAGTAATAAAAAAAAAAAAAACATTGGCATAGGTACACAAATGTGATTTTTAGAGGAAAAAATACAAAGGGAAAAAGAGGAAGATAAATATTTATAGCCATTTATATACACCAAAGCAGAAAATGTGTATATAATAAATGAGGTCACTCTAAAATGGTATCCAGAATTAAAGACAACTTTAAAATGTACCCTGAGTCTTGGTGGAAAAGAACCAAGAGCCTCTTCTTCCAACTTCTGTACATGCCCTAGAATCTCATCAGAGAATGTCCATCCCATATTCCCTCAAAGTCTTTGCAGCAACGTGGTCCAGACTTTTATATTCTAAACCTACAGAGCCTCAGCCACAGATTTATTACCATTTTTTTCTTTGAACTTTTATTTTTAAACTTGCTTTTGTGAACTCTCCTGTATGTATGGTTCTGTGCCCTATTTTCTTTTCCTTTACTATTATGAACTCTAAGAGGTTATGGTCAGATTTTTTCCAAAGCCTTATTTATATCTAATTCCAACATTATCTAACAGATAAGAATTAAAATCAGAGCAAAAGTCACCATTATGGCTTCCTACATACTCCCAACAAAGTCATTATAAAAAAATCATTCTTGAATGTAGTAGATGCTATATTTCTAAAAGATATGGATATATAGTTGGTATAGGAGAAGTTGAAATAGCCTATCAATTTTTAAATTTAACCTTCGTTATAATTCTGTAATTTCTACTAGAAATTCAGCACTCTATCCTCTACCAGGTTGAGCAAACTATAGACACCCACTGACTTCAACTCCCCTTTTAATCCTTACTCAGATTTTATTCAGTATGTTCCTATCTTGAGGTTCAGGAAATTTGACAATGATACATATTTTGTCAATATGTAATGCTACAAGCCCATGTTATAAAATATAGAGCCTTGACCCATGAATGTGTTAGAAAAAAAAAAAAGTGGTAGGAGTACCATCTGTTTGAAGAAGTGCTCCCTGTACTGGAAAGAAGTTGTGTAAGAAACAGCAGGTACACTTTGCACCCACCTATGACCATGGCATATAAGGACATCTTGGCTACAGTGCCTAGTCATGGCTTTACAATTGTTTTGGACAAAAGGCTTCAAATCACTATAACTAATGTTAGTAACAGAGCAAAATTTATCATGGAAGAGAGATCTCTAATATCTTTCTATCTCGGAAACTGTGATTCTATGTAACATTTCTGCCCTAGAGTGGCCCAGCTAGATGCACACTGAGGATACACATACAGTTCAGCAGGCATAAAAAATGAATGAATATTACAGGTGTTTATGAGTTTACTTCCCAGCAAATGACTGGGGATAGCCAAAGCAAAAACAGTGGCTTTCCATTTTAACTTCCATGCTTGCTCACTGATTCTTTGCAATTATTTTATGAGTAGCCACCAAAGCCTTTCTTTCCATGATGAGGGGTGATACTAAAATACAAATGTCCTGGGAAAGATAACACAGTGGCTCTTTGCTAACAATACTGTGAGACAATTCCTTTCTCTGAGTAGATCTGATAAAGAATATATAGACCAGAATCCTCTGCTACATAGCAAGGAACAGGGTGGCCTGCTCCAGACAATGATTTTATTTTATACCTCTAATGCCATGATAACCCTATGCTCTTGCCCTGAACCCTAAAAGTTATGCCTTCTCAAGTTTCTAGACTGAAAGTTAATTTGCTTTTTAATGATTCAAATGCCATTACAAATGGTGATTATCAATAAATTACAGAGTATATGACCAGTTTTACAGCAGACATCCAGAAACAAAAACTAAAGCCCAGAACTCCTCCTGGGAAGTGACCTAGAAAACCACTGATAAGTGTGGTATACAACAAAGTGCTTTGATTGTTGAGTGTTGAAGAATGAATGGGAAGACTTCTTCAGAAGTCCTTAGGGTCTGACAGGTAGGTCACAAGGGTAGGATACAAGGTGGAAGATGGGACCAGTTGGAACAGGGGAGAGAGAAATCAGTAAGGAGACTTCAGAAAATAGTATAATATCTCAAATGACAAAATGATGAGGTCTGAGGCAAGAGGGAGTATAGAGAAAAGAATACCTTCCTGAGATAACTGGAAGGGCATCTCAATAGGTCTTAATCATCAACAAGAGGCATTCAAGTTTGGTGTTTTGCAACAAAGATCAGTGAGTAACTGGACACACACACACAAAATTGAAACACACTAAGAAATTTATTTTTAAAAGTTAACACGGAGTTATTGAATTCTTATGCTAAATATTTTTTTTCTTAAGTGTCTATTGTGTACCATAAACTGTAGTAAACTCCGCAGACTACCAAAATTAATGGAACATAGACACTGCCCTATAGGGACTCACAAGAGAGTCATCAGGAACAAAGTGGGAAAGAAATGTAGGTGGGTCAACAAATCTGATAAAGAATTAACTTCAATGAGCAAAACAGAAAAAAGCCATTATTTCTGTCCTGAGAAATTGCAGAGGATACTGCTTTTGATAGCTGCATACCCCAGTCCTATAACCAAACTAATGTGATAATGGCGAGAATTGTAGATCTGAGGTCAGAAAGCCTAGCTTCAAGTCCAGGCTCTATAACCCTATTACCCTATGACACCTATTATGTGGAGAAAATAGGTGTTAGGTAGTTGACATTTCCCAGAACTTTCTTAAACAGAAGAGGCTGGTCTATCTTTTTTCCTGAGCCCAATATGGTGTTTCACTACAGAAGACTATCCTCATACCAGTTCCATAAGAGAGAGCATCAGCATTAGCAGGACGGGTTTTCATCTTTAGGGTACTACTGCATGGTGTCAGTATTGTCCTGGCCTCAGCACACCTCTCTGAGAGATGAGGTTAATAGGGGACTGTGAACTTACTCTTGCTGAACCTTGGCTGGCACATGGCCCCATGTAAGCTTGCTCCTAAATCCAGATCTCACACCCTTGCCAGACAGAGCAACATGCAGCAAATCGCTTGGCCTTGCCAGGCTTCAGTTTTTACAGCTGAAAATGAGGAGAATAGGTAGTAATGAAAATTTGGGGAGTATTTTCCAAATTGAAATGTGCTATACCCACGTAAGGGGTTACTTTTATCATGGAAGAGTTAACGGTGTCCCTCGTACAGACTCTAGCTGTTGGCACCCGAACCTTCTGATTTCAGGTCCAGTCCTCTTTAAGGTGCAGGAAACTGCTTGTCACTCCACTTCTGAGCAATTGCAGTGCTTAACCTCTCTGCCATCACTCCCAAGACATAATACCCATTCAGCACCCTGTCCCGGCCAGTTGGGTCTCCCAACCTAGGGAGTATATTCGTTTACATCTTCACACAAAGCCCAGAGCTGGCAACATAGTAGGTGCTTAATATTGCCCAAGTAATGGATGCAAGTAGAAATAAATTGAGGACTTTCCATTAATATTTGGAGATTCAGTGCCAAATTCCAGTCTGTCCCTCAGTTCCTGGCAGTGAGCAACCCTACAGCAATGACATTTCCTACTAAATAGATTATGTAAATACCAGAGCCAAGTGGTATTTTTCAATAAAACTGCAGCCAGAATTAAGAAAACATTAGCACTTTTACTTTCACCTTCATCTCTTCTGGGTCAAAGGTGCTACACAAATATAAAATTATAAGATTAGCAAACTTGTTATATTTTTTTTCTTGAAGCATTACAGTTAATTTAGCAGACTAAGTAGTTTTATACAATGAGAAATTTTAAATACATTTCCAAAAATCAAAGTATGTGGGGAACATTTCATTTTATATATTACTAATAAACATCAATTCTCAATTTAACCACCTGCAAAGTAAAGTAAAAGGCAGAAATGAAAGAACTGCCTAGATGCTGACAATGATGATCAAAAAAAAAAAAGTCACTGGCATTTATGACATGTCAGGCACTTGCTAAGTGCTTTACACTTGTTTCCAAGGCAACCCAAGGATGTAAATATTACTGTTATTCACATTTGTAGATGGAAACACTGATGAATGAATGGTTAACCTAAGAAGTATTTAATCCAGGATTCCAACTCATAGAGTCTCACTGGGGGATATACGTTTCCAGCCTAATCTCTTTTGTAACAACAATCACAAACATATATTGGACACATAAAATGTGCCACTTCCAAAACTATTCTAAGTGTGTTTGTGTGTATTAACAGGAGCGACTTGACATTCTCATCTTTGTTTACAGAGGAGGAAACTAAAGCACGAAGAGGCTGAGAAGTTTGCACAGGTCACACAGATAGTAGCGGAGCTGGGAAGCACACTGAGCAGGCTGGTCTCTGTATCTATCCTTGTAACTGGTATGTTCGAGTCCTCTCCAGAACCGGGAAATGTCCTGAGGATGTCCTGAGATTTCCTCCTCTCCAGCCTGAAGTACTTCAGCTGCTTCCTAACCAGCCTACTGCTTCCAGCCTTGCCCCTCCCAATCCCACGCCCCCACACGACATGCAAGCTGGACTCTGCTCAGGATCCATCTTAAAGCAGTTCTACCTTTAACACTGCCTTGACTAAAATCCTTCAATTGTTTCCCACTGCCCATGGCAAAGACCCAAACTAGTAATGTTGCCCAACAGGCTGGTGAATATCTATCCAGCCCCTTTCTTCTTCTTTGGTTTCAACTCCCCACATTGCTCTCTTACCTCCTTGCAGTTCAGCCTCCAATAACTCTGAACTGCTAGAAGCTCCTCCTAATACTCTATTTCTTGCCTGGCCTTCCTGTATAGAATGAATTTCCCTAGAATCATCCTCCATTTTACCTGGTTTCTATCCATCGTTTAAAAAATCAGCCCGAGTACTGCCTCCTCCAGGAAGCCCCCCACCTCACCCCAGCTCCTCTAACCAGTAACTTGCGAATAGTTGTCTGATTGACTCCACTGGTCCCTCAGGGAAGACAGTCTACTTGGGACCACTGCTGCTTCGATGCTAACTCATCCTTAGCAAATGGTTCATGCATTGTGCCTATAAAATCCCACTGAAAGTCTTTAGATGGATCTTTATTTCCAAATTGTTTTCAGTTGTGCACTAATAATAAGGCTGAAGCTGACGCTATTGTCACTTTTTTTGGAATACGTGACATGTAGCAGGAACCAAACAGAACTATAAATTACCTAGCTGATGAAAATCCTCCATATATCCCTTGAGACTGCTTTACAGATCTTTTATAACTGGCTCAAACAGCTGCAGCATTCTCAAAAAAGGTATAGCACTTACAGTTAACTTTTTAACTAACTTTAATAGCACAAACAGCTAAAGAAAGAAAGCACCTGGAAATTCTCACATCCAGGAACATTTGTGGGGCAGGAAGTGAGTTAGCAAGATATCTGCAAAATTGTGCAGTTGCATTTTGTGCAAAAATGGAAATGTACATGACTTACTGGACTTCAGAAACAATTTGAATTATCTTCCCCTACATTGGAAGTGTGCACATGCCCACCTTTAGGGGGGCTTCAGATATCACACCTCATTATCATCCTTCATCTTCCCAGCTGAATTAACTCACAGCCTATGAATCAGTGTAAGATATACACTTTCAATTTCAGAAAGGAGGTGACAGTTGTTGATATGCTTGGTCTCCACTTACACTTTAACTATGGTGCACACAAATTAGAGACCATGGGAAGATTTAAAGGATATTTAATTAATTTTAAAATGAAATAAGATCTTAACACAATATATGTTACTTTCTACCTCAGCATGATAGGAGGAAAATAAGCCACCATCAATGCATGAGAGGCCAAGTGCTGGTACTTTTCATCATTTATCAAGAAAACCTTCTTCCTGCCTCTCTAACCAGAAATCCAAATCCTATCCACCTTCAAGTCTCCAGGAAACTCTGATGTTACTTTTCTGGCTTGGGGCTGAGACTTAATCTTTTGCTTTGCATATAACCTCCATAAGGTATCCACTCAGGATGCCATCTGACAAGGACTTAGTGCATCCTGTTGAAGATTTGTGGGGAATTAGGAATTATAGTCCTGGCAGTCATATCCTCTCAACAAGGTTCTGAGCTGCTTTGTGACCTCCTATTTCTGCCCGGATCCTGGACCTCTTAGCCAACACATCCACCAGAGTATGGATGGCTCTCAGAAGGTGAGCCATGGGCCACCTATTTAAAAAGCTGGGATTCGTTAAACATTGACCCTAAACCAGGCACTGATCTAAGGACTTTCGTGCATAATTCCACTGAATATGCATTATAATCCTCAGACATAAGTGTGATTACTCGTCCTATCTTACTGGTATAAAATAAAGGAAACCTAGAGAGAGTTTCCTAATCAAGGCCTTATAGGTTCTTTGTTGTACAGTCTGGATTCGAAGTAAAAATCTGCATGTATTTTCCCTTGCTTCATTCCTGTTGTAGGCAGAATTCTAAGATGGCCACATGCTATATAACCCCATCCCCTTGAGAGTGGGAGAGATCAATGAATATGATGAGTTTACTACTCCCATGTTAGTCTACTATGATTTAATCAAAAAGAGATTCCCCCCCCCCACCCCTTCCTCCAGGGGAGACTGACCTAATCAGTGCAGTCTTTTCTTTTTTTTTTTTTTTAATTTTTTTTTTAATTTTTATTTATTTATGATAGTCACAGAGAGAGAGAGAGAGAGGCAGAGACATAGGCAGAGGGAGAAGCAGGCTCCATGCACCGGGAGCCTGATGTGGGATTCGATCCCGGGTCTCCAGGATCGCGCCCTGGGCCATAGGCAGGCGCCAAACCGCTGCGCCACCCAGGGATCCCAGCGCAGTCTTTTCAAAGAAGGTGAAACAAAGATCTGCTCTTCTGGTAGCCTCAAGGAAGAAGAAAACTGTCATATTGTAGAGAGGGCCATATGGCAGGAAGCAGCAAGTGACTTCTAGGAGCTAAGAGTGTCCCATGGCTGATGGCCAACAAGAAAAAAGAGACATCAATTCTACAACCACAAGGTACTGAATTCTTCGAGCAACTACATGGGCTAGGAAGAAGAGCCTGAGCTCAAGAAAGTATCTCAGCCTGGCCAATGCCTGGATTTAAGCCCTGTGAGGCCCTGAGTGAAGAAATGAGCTCAACTATGCTTAGACTTTGGACCTATAGAAAAAATGTTGATATGATAAATTTATATTGTTTTCAACTGTGAAGATTATAGCAATTTGAACAATTATAGTAATTTGAGTAAAAAACAGGATAGAAAACTAATACGATTCCTCTAACTTTCCCTCCATTCAGTTCTCAGCCAGCTCCTCACCCTTGTTCCATCATCCTGATTTCAGGTCCACCACCTCCACTTGCTTTTGCAAACTACTCCCTAGATTTCAACTTGTAGAATTGGAAGGACTGGGCTCAAATCAGCCACTAGTTGGTTCTTTCTCATGCTTCCTTTATCCTCCCACCAGGCTCTGAAACTAACTCTGGCACTCACCTGTGTGACCAGGGCTTCCCTATCTGAAGGGGCATTCCAAGCATTTAATGTGTTAACTGAAGGACCTTCTGAACAATATTAAGAAGAGATGTGAAGCTCTGGATTAGGTCTCTGCAAGCCACCAAATATTTTTTTGGGGGGGTGAGGTGGGTACAGAGCTTTAAAAAAGAAAAAACAATGCAGACACGGTTCCAGTCTCCTTGTCTTCCACTTAATACAGGTCTGCTCCTACCTGTGTATCAAGGTCTTATTCCAAACAAAAGCTATAATGCAAGTAAATAAACAAAAGTTTGGCAACCATTGGTATGATGGAAGAGTGGTTCCCGTACTATGTAGTTTATGTTCGTGAGAAAGACATTTAGGCTCTTTGGGGTTCAGGCTATTCCTCTCCGAAATGAGTAGATTGGGAAATATAATATCTAAAGCCCCTTCTAGCTACATATCTTATGAGGAAAAAAGACTGTTATGCCTAACACTTTGCAGTTGGCAGAATCGCTTGACCTGCTGACCTAATGACTGACTCAGGAATAAGAGTCTCACCCCATCCAAGTACAAGAAAGGCCATACCGTTCCTTCTGGCTGCCTGGTTCCCAGAGGGACATTTATCTTCCCTCCAAAACCACCAGGCTACATGTGGAGGGCTTCAGTAGAGAGGACCAAAGGTAACCTGGATTCTGATCCAAATGGCAGGTTGCTAGCCTCCAACTGCCAAATACCCTGGGATCAGGGATTTTGGTGGGAAGACAGAAAAATCAGCTTCATAGGAGGAAAAAAATAAAAATAACAGTAATAATTGTAGGTCAGGAGCCTGATTAGAAAAACAATGAAAATAAATGCAATGTCTTCTCATAATTTGTCTTTGAGCTTAGGCTTCCTTGGAGAATTTTCTTCCAAGGGGGTGTGAAAACGGGGCCAGCATTGTGGGCAGGCTGAGTGGGCAGATACATCTGCAGAGAGGATTCTGGGAAGACGAAGGACATTCTGTTTCCACAAATAAGCATGCCGTAACCATTTCTCTGATGCCAGGAATCCTTTTAAATTGGGTTAAATCCCATCATTTTGCAATGAGAAATAAGTTTGAAAATTAAAATATCCCTGGAGGAGAGAAGTCAAAAACTAAGGTTTAAATGACTTATGGTGGAAAAGTTCCAAATGTCAACCCTTACAGGAAGCAGCAGTGCCTGAGGAGGGGCATTGCTCATTGCTTGTGTGTGTATTTGGGGGGAGGGCAATTGACTCTAGGCCAGGCATTTCCTCTTTGCTAGTAAATAACAGGGTTAGGATTCAAACCTAGGTGTCTCTGACTCCACAGACATGTTTTATTTTGTACTACTATTCTAAAGGGCCCCAGAAAAAAATGAGTTGGGACAAAATTGGACAATTTCACAGAAACCAACCTCTAGCAAAGCTCTCCAGTCTCGAGTTCAGTGTTTGAATTCAGTGTTTGAATGCAGTGGACACTGGTGGTACCCTATCCAAGTCAAGGCAGATTCTTTCCCAAGTTTGATGTGTTCGTTTTCTATCTTCATACACTTGGTACCTACAACTCTCTAAGGATGGACTGGTGGAACTTATGCTTCAGAAATTTATTTCGGGGTCAGGCTGTTTGGGTGACAGCCTGACCCCAATACTGGGGTCTTTCCCCTTTCCTGTTTTGCTTTCCCCAATCCTCCAGGTGTTCTTCCTGAAAGCACTTTAGTAATAAATCTCTTACACCCAATTCCTTGTCTTAGGGCTGCTTTCTTGAAGACACAAAGATACAACTTTTTGAGGGCATTTTAAATGAATGATATTGCAGTTTCCCCTCCCCCACTATTTTACCTTATTTAATGAATTTCTCTTCCATCAATTCTTTAGGGAGTTTCTAGCCCCAGTTCATATTGTTTATGCTCTTGAATTGGCAGAGAACTAAAGCAGTTCTCTAACCACGTCTTTCAATGTGTCATACTTAATTCTATAGCAAATGCCTAGGGGATTGGTTAATAATACAATGTCAGCTTTTCTCATTTCAGTTATCTGGTCAAAAGAATATGGCTCTCTGTTTCAGAAGGGAAGAGTAACAATGACATATTTTTGATTGTGCAGAACCAAGTTATTCTCTTTCTGAGATGGTGAAAGCATTCTGATTGCTTCAAATAATGGGACCGATACTGGCCTAAGCAATCAAGTGTATAAAGGATATAATAATCAAGATGTAATTGATCTTTATATCGGCATTACTCTAAATAAAGCAGGAATTGCAATCTTTGGGCCTATTCAGTTTTCCATTAAGTAGAAGACTAAACTGAAATGGAGGATGTGATATTTAACAAGAATCCCTGTCTGGCTTATGAGATTCATTACATTTGAATTCATCTTAGAAAGAAGAAATTGAAGTGACTCTGACTCAGAATAGAGACATCCACTCCTCTTATCTATAAATAAATAAATAAGAGAAAACGAAGAGAGAAAAATGATCTAACCTTATTAGAAAATGAGCCTCTTGGAGCAGACAACAAACTTTAAGTTTTAATGGAAAATAGCTTATGAATGGAAAAGAAACAAACAGAAATTTTTATTGTAAGACAAAGCTCCTGAAGTCTGTAGGGCTGCCACACTGCATACCCTAAGGCTATAGCCTGTGCACTGTGCCCATTAGCACTAAGTCTGGGACCCTTTCAGTATTCTATGAGGAATAAGGAGTGGGAGACACAATTGAAAAAGCTATTTTCAAAGGTTTGGACGTATTCAGCTGCATGTCAGTCTCCAATCTCTAAATGACAGACAATGGTCCAGTCTTAGTTCTTCTTTCTGTACCACTGAGGTATTACATAAAGAAATTCACAATGACTATTGAATCACTCATTACTGCTTGGCAAATGAGAGACATTTAACCAGTGTTTGTCGAATCAACAGATATACACAGGAAGGGATGAATGGATGATTGGGTGGGTGGATGGATGAGTGGGTACATTGGTGGATGGATGGATGAATGTATGGATAAATAATGAATGGGTGTATGGATAAAGGTGTAGAGATGTTGAATGAAGTAGTAGGAGAGATATTTCTTAATAAAAAGGTAAAGAAAGTACACTTTTCTCTTCTTCCTATACCTTCTCCTAGAGCCCAGTCCACAATATCCTATCATTTACATCTTTGTACTCCTTCTGATCAAACATGTTATCAAGAGATGAACTGATAAGATAATTTCTATGAAAACATGAAGACTGAAAGAACTCAGTTGAATCACATGATTTTTTTTTTTTAAATTTAGAGTATCATGCAAGCTACTTTAAAGGAAAAAAAAAGCAGAAATCTTGAGAAATACATCCATTAAGTTCATTGCAGCACAGATGTTGCACAGCACCAGGGGGCACTATTCACATAGAATAATGTGAGAACTGTGCCCTTTATAGTTGTAAAATATGGTAACCTGATTTACAGTTTCTCAAACTGGGTTTATACTGGGTTACATCTTTCGCAGGCTTACTTTCACCTTAACAGGGGTCAGAAAAATCATTATATAATAATGGAATACTGGCCACCAGTAAAGAGAGAGAGTTGAGGAATATTTTGGAGACATTCCTCAGCACTCTTAAAAAATTGCCCCACCTAGACCTGTCTCAATCTACAGAAAGGACAATTAAGAAATCACATAACTCAGGGAATCCCTGGGTGGCTTAGCAGTTTAGTGCCTTCCTTTGATCCAGGGCATGATCCTGGAGTCCCAGGATCGAGTTCCACATCAGGCTCCCTGCATGGAGCCTGCTTCTCCCTCTGCCTGTGTCTCTGCCTCTGTGTGTGTGTGTGTGTCTTTCATGAATAAATAAATAAATAAAATCTTAAAAAAAAAAAAAGAAATCACATTTCTTTTGATGGACACTGTTTGATGGACACCTTCATTTTAAGAGCATTTAACTGTTTAAAGAGCATTTAAGAGCACTGTTTGATGGACACCTTCATTTTAAGAGCATTTAACATGTGTCTGAGTGTAAACCAACTGAGTGGCCTGAAAAATTGGAAAGGTATTCTTTTAAGGTGTGAATTAATATACATCACAGAGCTATAAATATATGTCCATAAGTCAGAAAAACCAACTCTCTCCACCTTCCCCCTCCTGGCAAAAAATACAAAACAGAACAAAACAACAACACAATCCTTGCTTGTTAGCAAAAAAAAGTGTTATATACATAAAATTCACACCCATAAACCTATCAGACATATCTGGAATGCTGTGGAAAACACGAATTCAAAAACATCAAGCGGGGCACCTGGGTGGCTTAGTTGGTTAAGTGTCCAGCTCTTGGTTTTGGCTCAGGTCATGAGCTCAGGATCATGAGATCAAGCGCTACTTCAGGCTCCACACCAGGTGTGCCAACTCTTAAGATTCTCTCTCTCTCCCTCCCTCTGTCCCCACCCACCACTCCATCCCATGCTCTTTCTCTCCTTTTAAAAACAAAACAAAACAAAAAAACAAGAAAACAAAAACCAACAAATAATTCAAGAAATCAGTATGTTTTCCTAATTAAGAGAGAATGAGGCATAGGAGGCATGGGATGCTGAAATGTCAGCAGGTTTCCAGAGTGTCCTCAGTAGTGTCCATTTGTCTGAGTAAGATCTGCTTAGATGGGAAATCAATAGGAAATTTCTACTAGATGATCTTGTCTCTTCTTTTCCACACACATAAAAAGGCATCTTCATACAGTCACTCCAAATAAGCAATATAATGAAAGAATCCATTTATTTATTTATTCATTCATTCATTTAAAAGATTTTATTTATTCATTGCCTGAGAGATCGAGACACTGGCAGAGGGAGAAGCAGGCTCCCTGCGGGGAGCCCGACACAGGACTCGATCCCAGGACCCCACCAGGGTCACAACCTCAGCCAGAGATAGAGGCTCAACCACTGAGCCACCCAGGTGCCCCTGAAAGAATCCTTTAGACTACACATTTCAGAGAAAGGTGGGAGCAGCACGAGAAAGGAGAAGCTTCAAGATTAAGATTTTTTTTTTGAGGGGGGGAAATATGAGATTGTAATTTGTCTTAAGAAAATAACTTCTTAAAAAATAACTTTAGGACATATAATAAACGTGTGGAATAATAGATATTTAATTAGTCACAAGTTATTACACAAAATAATTGCTCTGATAAGTCAGCAAAAATCTTTAAAGTCATGTAGACCACAGCAATATCCAAACTATAAAAGCTGCCACTGCTTGGTGAATGGCTATGTTAATGAGAAGGGAAGGAATATTTTGTGACTTACTTAAACAAAGATAATTTGGTGATATGGTTGTACACAGAATATTTTTTCTTGTTTATCAGTTTACTCAGAGACTGGCTATCCCATACTTGGAAATCAGAATTGCATTACTTTTTTACTGGTGCATAACAAATAAGCACAAACATGGTGGCTTAAAGCAACACATATTTATTATCTCACAGCTTCCATAGGCTAGGAGTTCAGCACAGGGTAGGTGGGCTTTCTGCTCAGGGTTTCACAAGGCTGAAACTAAAATATCAGTTGAGGTCTGATCCCATCTGAGACCTCATCCATGCTCACTGGTTTTGGGCAGAATTCCATTCCTTGCAGTTGTAAAAATAAGGTTCTACACTTTAAAGAGTATACACTTTCTACATTTTTTTTTCACTTTTTTGCTGGCTGTCAGGAGCCATTCTTAGCTCTTAGAAGCCTCCCACTATTTTCTGTTCTATGGCCCTCTCCATACGTGCTCCTTCAAGACCAGCAAGAGAGTCTGTCTTTGTCTCACTTTCTGTCTCTCTCTGCTAAAATGGAGTTTAATATGACACAGCATAATATAATCAAAGGAGTGACTATTCCATCATATTCGTAAGTCCTGTTCACATGTAATGGGAGGGTACTTTGCAGGGTGCACATACCAACAAACAGAAATTTTGCATGTCATCTCAGAATTCTGCCTACAACCAGCAGCTCAGCCTACTAGGAGTAAACACAAGAAGGCTCATCCTTTGCCATGGTGAATTCTATGATCTCTTCCCATTAGCACAAACACACTGTTTGGGAGCTATAGAGCTTAAGAAGGAGGAAATATTGATCTTGACCATGAGAGAAAAATTCTCTTGAGATTTCTGGTGCTAAGAAGGGAATTAGCTTCTTGTCTTCCTATCCTTGTCACAGGTAGATTTCTTTCCCTTGCGTTAGCCACTCAGAAATGTGGCCAATCTGGCATTTCAGAAAATCAGTCTCAAGAGAGAATTTCCTTATTGTCCTTAACTCTCCTGTGCCTCACACAGTTTAGCTGTTCAGTGAGTGCCTGTTGAATGAAAAGTCATATTCCATAGTCCTTAGCATTGCACATGTACACACATGCATAAAAGAAGACCTAAGTGACTATATACATGTAACCAAGCCCCTACCCATGGATTCTCTTCACTGTGCTCTCTATGCACACAGTAATTCAGTGGCGAGCCATTCCCTCTCAACTCTACTCTTTAAATGCTTAAAGAGAGAAATTACCTCCAGAGCTTACTCCCCAACCCCATTCTTTAGGCTGCTCCAGCTCTAGAATTTGGTTTCTGAAGGTGTGGCTCAAGAGTCAGCCCATTTTGCATAAGGTGATGGAAAGGAGGTAGCAAATAGGGATCCCTGGGTGGCGCAGCGGTTTGGCGCCTGCCTTTGGCCCAGGGCGCGATCCTGGAGACCCGGGATCGAATCCCACGTCGGGCTCCCGGTGCATGGAGCCTGCTTCTCCCTCTGCCTGTGTCTCTGCCTCTCTCTCTCTCTCTCTGTGACTATCATAAATAAATTAAAAAAAAAAAAAAAGTATGTGAATAGGTACATGACTTAAAAAAAAAAAAAAAGGAGGTAGCAAATAACATTCCTATGGATCTTTCTTAGTCCCTAGGGGCACTACGTACATAAGAGTGGGGTGTGGGCAATACAGATTTCACTTGAATACGTATTTCTGATAATTAAAAGTAACTGCTTTGGGTGTTCACATTTTAAAAGTAGATTGTTATTAAAATAATTTCTAAACTGCATAACCTCTTACAGAGTCATATATGATGCATCGTTTTCTGGATGACCTGGGATCATCTTCATGCACTTAAGCTAATACATTCAGTTAGGATGGAGATAAATAACACTGCTTTTATTCTATGTGCCCATAGTCAGTGATTTTTTTCAAATTATATATTTTAAATTGCCCTTTTTGTAACTACTGTCACTGGCTTGGAGCCTTTTGTCCTGGATGCATCTGCAATCTAGTAAAGTCCTCAGCTAGGCTAATTTCCAGAACTATTTGCACTATCTTTGATAGATATATATATAGAATCAACTGTTTAGATAATGATGGAAGGTAGAGAAAAAAAGCTAAATCAAAAGCAATTAAGGCCATGGCACTGTTGTTTGGCATTCCTGCTGATGGATCCTGTGATAGTAAAACAAGGAAAGGTTTAAAATACACTGGAAATTAATGAATCAAATTCCAAACACATGCACAAATTTCTTTATATTCAGCAAAACTGTTCAGTCTCTACTTTTCAGAAGAAAAATAAAGCTAAACAAATATCCTTCCTCCATCTCCAACAAAATCATCTTCACACCCCCAAGTGCTCTAAGGTGCTTGGTTCATGTTTCTCTGGAGTCACATACTGCTTTAAAAGGCATCATGTTGATGATGAATTGGTGAGTCATAAACATGGGGGATTAATCGCCCTCTAAAATTAGTAACAATTTTAAAATAAAAGTAGAAAGTGCTAATTTTTCAAGTCTCAAAATGTCTAGGATATAAAGAGAATTTTAAAGGAAGTCAAATTTTTCTTTATAATTTATATGCAATGATCATCAATTCAATTGTTTGAGCAAATATCACAAGTAAAAACTCAGCAGCAATGAAAGCCATGAAGAACTAATATAATAAGAATAATCATGCAAGAAGAATAAAATTATGAGTCACTAAGTACTGGGTGCTTACCATGTAACACATGATCTGTAGCCATGGTTTCTCATCTGTACTCTGAGCAGAAAGATGGTTTTATCATCCAGGCTATATATGTGAAGACAAAAGCTCAGAATGAAAAACTAGCTAGTATTGGAGTTAGGATTTAAATTCCACTGTGAGGCCAATTCATGCTCTTGCATAATATCATACTAGAGTCACTTCATTTATTAATTAAAGGTATGGAGATTAAAGAAAAGATGGTGAGGTGGAACTAATATTTATTGAGTGCTTCATATCTGCCAGGTAATGTATGTGTCCAGCACATTATACCGGGCTCTTCACATTTAGAATAATGTACAAAACCAGTCCATGGCAGGGGAGTTTGTCTGTCCCTGTAGTAGTTTCCTGGGGCAGCTGTAGCAAAGTAACACAAACTGGATGGCCTTAAAAAAATGAAAATTTGTTTCAAAGTTCCAGAAGCTAGAAGTCCAACATCCTTTTGGTAGGGCCATAGCCTCCTGTAAAGGAATCTTTTTTCCATGTTCCTATAGTTTGCCCATAATCTTTGGTGATCCTTGGCATGTAGTTGCATTGCTCCAATCTCTCCCTTTATTTTCATGGTTTTCTCTCTGTATGTCACTGTCTTCACATGCCATCTTCTTATTAAATAAATAGGCTTTTGTATTAGGTGCCTACCCTGTTCCACTACAACCTCGTGTAGCTAATTACATAGGCAATGATACTATTTTCAAAAAAGGTCATATTCTGAAACACTAGGACATTTCTTATTTCCCCCCTCGACTTTTCTTTTGCGAGGCGGGGGGAGGAAGATACATTAACCCACAACAGTCCACATACTGGTGTTTATTTTCTACACTTATTTTTTCTGAGTCAAACGTGCTAAGATATGAAAAGATTTTAGTTGGAAAAGACCAAAAACAAGAAAGCTAGAATCTAAAGCCCAGGTACATAATCAAGGCATGGTGTGAAAGACAGGAAAAATTGCATTAGTTGGGTAAGGGCAGTTGGGTTGTATTACAAAGACTTGACTTTATAAAAGGATTTAGCTGTAGTGATTCTGATTCAGGATCTGGGTCCCTGGGTGGTGAGGTAAAATCTTAGAAATTTAGAATCACTAGCTATCCTAACAGTCACCTGGACAAACCAACCATCCTATGAATAAATGGTTTCTACTATATCCCCAGCATGTAATCATTCAGATACTTCTAGATCATCTCTAGTGGCAAACAGTACATAGAACCAGGAAGCACTACATTCCATAAGTGCTGATCAAGAATAATCTTTCTTTGACATTATTTTTTTAATATTTTATTTATTTTTTATGAGAGAGATAGAGATAGAGAAAGAGAGAGAGAGAGAGATGCAGAGACACAGGCAGAGGGAGAAGCAGGCTCCATGCAGGGAGCCCAACGTGGGATTCGATCCTGGGTGTCCAGAATCACACCCTGGGCTGAAGGTGGTGCTAAACCGCTGAGCACTCAGGCTGCCCCTCTTTGACATTATTTTTAAAAAGGAAGACCTTAGGGAAAATTTTGTGGTCCAGTGGAAAATTATGCCTTATCAGATTCTGATTCTAAGGGAGCTATTTTACAAATCTAAATTTGTTTGTACTATAGATTTGCCTTTGAACTGGTTGTAACATCACACCATTTCCCTCACTAATAAATTAAGGAAATTTTAAACACCATGTTCACTTCCATTGGATGAGAGTCACGAATTTGCCTCTTATTAGAAAGTATCTTTTAATACTACAGAACCATAATGAACACGTACTATGAGCTAGAATGTATTTTCCTCTAGCTTTTTCTTAAGTGGATGTAACTAAACCAGACAGAATAATTCTAATCTCTTTTTCACATCATGACCTAATAAGTATTAGAAAACAACTCTCCCAACTGGTCCCCTACATCTAAGTCTTCTTCACATAAGAATTCTCTGTTCTTCCTGTTTTGCTTTTAATGAAGAAAACTATATCTATGCATAGTTTCCCACAAAACATCTAACATTTCATCGTTATTGGAAAATTTAAAAAAACAAGCCATCAGGCAAACATCTCTCATCAACAGGGTCAGCCACTGTTAATCTTTCAGTGGATGTCTTTGGAGTGAGTTTCCAGTTGACACTCATTTATTCTGTAGTCCACAACCACCCCAGATTTCCTGAAATGGACTATGTGCCTTCTGTTCCAGTGACTTTCTCTTTTGTTCTCACTTAATGTTGATGTTGGTGCCTTAAATTGAACTCTCTGTAAGCATCATTTTTTATTATTGCCCCAGTTTTTAAAATTGCACTTATGTTTTCCAAGACTGTGACCCTCCCAGACATTCTTCTCTAAAGGCTTTCCTGCTTTTCAGTGATCCTCTTAATATGGAATATGATGGATTCAATACAACCCTCCTGTTCTGGTCTTTTCAGGGCAGAACTAAACAAGTCTAAAGCCCCTCTGAGTAGAACCTTCACTTCCATGAACATTGTCTTGGATCAGAAAACTTTTTGATGACCATATTCTACTTTTGACTCATTTTGGTTTTTCCTTCACATATTCATGAGTCTATTCATTCAGCAACTACTCTATGATCACAGTGTGCCAGAAACTAAGAATTCAAATGTGTATAAAATTATTTATCTAATGAAAGAGACATATGTGCAAACAAACAATTAACTAGATATTCTTTCTAAGAAGAGGTTTTGCTACAAATAGATTTGCATGGTCCAAATGACTCCCATAAAAGAGGTGATCATGAGGAGCCCAATGGATACACTATACACTCACAAATAATCCACTTCATAATCCTTTTTAGAACTTTGATAGCATTCACCTCAAAAGCCTATACACTGGGAAATTCACCTGCTTATTATTTTTAAAAGTCAGAACATAATTTAACTATATTCAATCTTCCTGGACTAGGTAAGTCATCCACAATTAGTCAATGATCACTAATTTCTATTCTATAAGTTCTCTAGGTACTCTAAGTTGTATTCAATTGGACTAAGAGAGTTCCTAGAGAAATCAGAGGTGCTGATCATTGTCGTAACACCTATACTCAAAAAATGAGAAACTTTTATTGATGACAACAAGGTAAGAACATCCTTTGCTGGCTACAAAAAAATCCTTTCTTCTTCTCACCATGCTGGAATAGGCAGCTGTCACTGAGGCATAAAGACTCACACTGATTTTGCCCCATTTAAATTTAGATAAAACTAGAATGTCTTCTATATAGTTTTCTACATCTTACTAAAATCCTGATCACCATTATCTTCAAGTTTATGTTTTTTTTTCTTCCAGAGATAACCCTCCTTTCTCATGTATACTTACTTATTTATCCATTTAACTATTACTTGACTGCTATAAAGTATTCTACTTTTGCCGAGTCAAAAATTAGGTTATCTGTCTCCAAGAAGCCAGTAACCTAGTGAGGAAGTCAGACAGGAAAACTACCAAATAAAATACAGGGGCCTAGATTTTAGGATTGAAATGAATTTAGCTAATTATGGGAGCAAAGTAAGGTAATAACTAATCTAGAAGAGAAAGGAGAGCTAGAGAAGGAAGACAACCTATGCTATGCTCCTGGAAGGAAAAATCAGCCCAATGCTGGTGTAGCAAAACATTCTGGACAGAAGAAACAGTAGGTGTTCAGCTAGAAATGAGTGAGTGTCTGGCATAACAGAAAGACTGCAAATAGCTGAATCAACAATATAGCATATATAGGGGGATGTGAAGAAAGATAAAGATAAAAAAACAGGAGTCATTAAGGGTTTTGTATGTCAAGCTAAATTTTACTTTCCTTCTAAGTAAATGGGCAGTCAAAGGAGGTTGTAGAGAGAATCATGTTTCAGAAAGCCAACTCCTATGACAATATGGAGATTTAACCTCAGAAGGTTAACTCTGGAGAGTGACAGACCAAGGAGTGTGAGGGAAAGTGGCAAATGTTGAAGTGCAATGGAACTATCCTGTCTAATCCCCTTCCCAGACTAACAGGAGCATAATGACCTGAATAAGACTTGAAATCTCTTTACTTCTAGTGGATGGTTCAACCAGAACCTACTAGGTGGCTCTGGAACAATCTAGAATTGATCCTGAAGTACAAGGATTGGTTTGGGACACAGTGAATAAAAGCAGGTTTTGAAGTGTTTAAGGAAGAGTAAGACCAACTATCAGCACAAGCAATATTAAATTGCTGAATCCTTTAAGGTGACAATGTAATTTGCCTTATAAACAAATCCATTTCCAAGAGTGAAAAAGGAGCTTTGAATAACTAACTATGTCAATACAGTGGTTATTAACCAGTTCTCTCCCACGCAGAGAATGAGTGACTCCTTACTCATAGCATCAGCCCTGGAATGGTGATTGCCTGTCTATTCCTCTGGTTTCTATCTTCCTTCAACCAGGTATTTTAATGTTCCCTTTGTTTCTATATGCCTTCCAGTAGCCATCTACTATATTCTTTTTGGATTATATTAGCCAGTCTCTGGCTTATAATCAAAGGACTATAAGTGATCTTCCCTCATCTTTCAGACAAAGAAACTTAATTCAGTAATTAGTCCAACCATACATGGAATGGTCAAAATTTAAACCTACATTGTATGAGTTCAAAGATGTTGATCATACCACCTAGAGTTAGATAGAGTTGGATCTGCAGGTAGAAACCATGTAGATCAAGGGAATGCAGGCCATTCTGGTCATTATACAAGACAAGCAGGATTCTTTTCCTTTCACCATTAGAAACATATTCAGAGGACCACAGTGTTCAGACTGATATACAACCAATTTGACTCAGTGCTTCATTTCTCAGCCTGCAGTGTGTCCAGACCTCTGAAGTATGCTAAATCAATAAGTCCAGAAGTACTGGATAATTATTCAAAGGTCGTGGGTAAAGGAAGTAAATTGGTCAGTTTGTGTATGTTAAAATAAACATATATATATGTAGTGAAATAGAACGCTGAGATACCATAATATTTTAGGAAAAAACACTAGATTTCAGAGAAAATTTATGTGTCAGCCGCCAGACTGAAGCTATGCCCCTGGATTTCTGGGGTGTATATTCTTTCTACTGTATTTTTAGTGGTAGTTCATTGGAAAACACGGTATTTTCATTTTAACATGAAACCAAATAAATATCTTCCTAGTACTAAAATTTCAAAAGAGAACATGGCACAGTGTTGTAGCACTTACTCCCTGACAAATCAGAGAGTGATTTGCTGGTGGCAAGGAAAAAAAGAATTGTCAGTGGCCAATTCTTTTTTGGGGGATAACAAGCTGCCCCTTAAGAAAAACTCAAACATTTTTTTTTTAGAAATTATTTTTAAAAGGAACTATAGGAAAGCTTTTATACCAATGTGGAAAACAGCTTGAATTAGCAATTACCTTAAATTATCTAACACCATGCTCGGCAAATTACTGCTCGCTGGTCAAATCTGGCCATTGGTCTGTTTTTGTATGATCCTGAAAACTAAGAGCAGTTTTACACTTTTAAATGGTTGAAAAAGAAAAGCTAAAGAAGAATATTTTAAGACACATGAAAATTATATGAAATCCTAATTTCAATGTCCACAAATAATGCATTATTGGAACATGGCCACTCTCAATAGCTTACATACTGTTTGTGGCTGTTTTTGTAATAAAACAGTGAATTGAGTGCCCATGGCAGAGATATGTGCAGCCCACAAGGCTTAAACTATTTGTTATCTGATGCTTCAACATTTGCCAATCCCAAATCTAAAGATTTACCTTAATTACTTTCAAGTAATTTATACAACTCTATGATCTGATCTGATGAAAAAATGAGAATGATTTGTAAGGGACATTGCAATTCACCTCTCAGGAAATGGCTAAGGCATGAGGATCTCAAAGCAGTTGATTCACTTAAATAGAGACAGCGCTTTATGTTGTTCACATGCTATTTTGCTAAGTAATTTCTCATAGGTATCAAAAAGGCTAACTTGAACCTAGGCCTCATTCACATTTTCTCTCCTGTCTCCCTGGACCTGTTCCCTGTCACTTGAAATGAATCATGAATTACTTCTAAGAAGACATCACGGCCTGAATGACCTCACATTTGGTCTCCACTTATACCCTATATTCAATTAGTACTAATTTGTCTCCCCAAACAGATCATCTTTTTTATTTTTAAACATAAAAACACAGGATACTGTTTTCTCATTACCAGACGGAGCCCTTAGGTTGAATTCCTACACTCTCTTTCCACAATCAGCATGTTAGAGCATTAAAATAGAATTTATTTCAATGAAAATACATTCTGAACTGATGCTACCGGGAAGGTTTACAACCAAGGAGAGGAATGGTGGCATATACCACAGAGATACTTTTATTTTCTCCTAGACAGAATCCAGTTCTATTAAAATATTCAAAACACATTCAAAACCAACCTACCAACATTCACTTTCAGAAACAAGAAGTGTGGTATTCATTTAAATATCAGAACATCCTTATATAACATGGTCCCTTAATAATCACCATGCCATTATTTTGATTTCCAGAAACCTGGGGCTAATATGTTCAGGATGATTGACTGAAAAAGAAAGAATCTACAATACATTATTCAGCTCTGCATCTGCATCTATAAGGTAGTTTATGTGGGCTTTTTTTTTTTCTCAATATACCAGGTCTTCTTAGAATTTAATGATGGTTTATCTTTTTGATTGCCAATCATTAAAATGAACTGATTTTTATTTTCTCTCCAAAGATTTCTATCAAATGCAGTTTATAAACCCCCTGGATTATATCCGCTTTCTTTAAGAAAGCAGTAATTTTAAGCTTCATTGCAAATGTGATTTAAAAGATTTCTACAGGAAATGTATGGAAAAAAACTGCAAAAATGTCCATCTCAGGGACTTATAACTTGCAAGATACTGCCACCTCATCCAAAGGAGAGCTCTGACTAACATAAACTTATCAGATACAGGTTACAAAGGCACAAGCAAAGACATAAGTAAATGAATGACCTTCCCTGGGGTCCAAGGCTCCAAACCCAACAACCAAGTCTGCATAAAGCTCCCCCAAAGAAAAACAAAACCAAAACATGAATTCAGCAAAGAAAATGAATAATGTATCACTCCAGCAAGGCACAAGAAGGGGCAGAAGGCATGTGAGCTGGACTGTTCGTTCCTACTTTTATTCCACTAAGATATGGGGATTTAATGGTTGAATTATTTTGAATTCCTTGTATCCGTCCTTGGCAGGTATTTGTAAGGATACAAACCAGGACTTAGTTCTATGACTACAAACTGGGATTTATTTAGTTATCTGGGGTCAGTGGACATGTAACATGCTTTTATAAACTGATATTGGGCAGGGAAGAAACTGCATTAGAATGGAAGCTGAATAACAGCAAGCTGAGCTGAGAGGTGGCTATCTCAGGCTCCTGCTCAATTATGTTTGTCCAAGGTGGAAACAGTGCCGATTTTAACCCCTTCCTTACCCTTGAATCACAGTGAACATCAGACATAGTCACAGCTAATGCAGAAATGTTTCCTTTCTCTTAGGTTTTAATCTAACTCATCATATTGATGGCACCTGTCATAAAATGACTCCTGAAAGACTGCACAGATTGCAGCAAATTGAGAGACATGGGGGATTTTTCCTATGTAGATACTGATGCTAACAACCAGCCACATACCTGATTACCAAGCCAGGTAGAAAAACAAAGCAAAAACAAATAAACAAAAAAACTCAGGATCACTTTGGGAAATTCACAACATTTATGTGGATTTATGTCATGAAATAGGCTTGGAGAAACAGCTTCCTGATTTATAATCCTAAACTGTATCCATGGGAGGTAAAGCTATCTTCTGAGTGCTCATTTTTTGACCCTTGTCTGAGAACAAGTCAGTCACCAGTAGAGCGTCACTGTCATTTTTAGTCAACAACTACAAAACCACAAATATGGAATAGGATTCCAAATGCTGGCATAAGTCATTAAAACTGGGTTATTTAAATAATTTTCTCAACTTGAAAGCAATAAAGGCAATCACAAATAAAATGCCCTACAAATTTGATCATTCAAAATGTAAAAACTTCTAGCAATGAAAAGTATACAACTAAAATTTGAAGAGATCCATTGTTAGAAGGAAAATATATCAAAAATAATAAATTGACATTTATTAACCACTGAGGTATTAATGAAAGAACGTTAGTGTTACATCCTGGAGATATGGATCATGGTAAGTCATATAATACATGGAGAGTCCTGACACGTTAATTCCATTTAAGATTCATATGAAAAACATCAATGCTCAATGAGAGGTTGGATAAATTAATCTATATAGACTAAATTGATTAAAACCGTGCACTTGTTGAAAACAATGCAGCAGAATGCTGTGCACCAATATGAAAAGACGTCCAAAACATTTTGTTAGATACAACCAAGCCAGCACTAAATGAAATGTGATATCCTGGATTGAATCCTGGATCACAAGAAAGACATTAGTGGAAGAACTTGTGAAATCCTAATAAAGTCTGGAATTTATTTAATCTGAACGTACTAATGTTAAATTCTTTGTTTTGGTAAATGTACAAAGTTATACATGATGGTAATACTAGAGGGACCGAACAAAGTGTAAATGGGATTCTGCATAATTTTTGCAACTTTCATGTGAATCTAAAATCATCCAGAAGTTGGGGATCTCTGGGTGGCTCAGCGGTTTAGAACCTGCCTTTGGTCCAGGGCATGATCCTGGAGTCCTGGGATAGAGTCCCACGACGGGCTCCCTGCATGGAGCCTGCTTCTCCCTCTGCCTATGCCTCTGCCTCTGTGTGTGCGTGTGTGTCTCTCATTAATAAATAAATAAAATCTTTAAAAAAATAAAATAAGATAAAATCATCCAGAAGTTAAAAGTTTATTTTTAAAACAAGCATATTCCTCAATAGTATGAATAATAAAAAAAATGAAATTTACACAGAAATTAATAGTTTATATACCTGGGAAAAATTTCTTGAAATATATATGCCAAACTCTTCTTAGTGGTTATTTCAGGATTGGAGATAAGATAGCAGTGAACCAGTCAAAATTAAATTTTTAATAATGAACATGTATTGCTTTTATAATATAAAGTACATAGTATAGTGTGTTTCCATGAGTAATATTGTTCCCATTGGTGGAGAAGAATATTATATCTTACAGAAGTCACAGGGCTTGTAGGTAGCAAAACAAGACAAGATTTGAACATGAGCCCTAATTGCAGAGCCTGAACTATAAGTCATTACATGATACTGCCTTCTGAATCCTCAGCTCCCTGGGGGAGGATGGTATTTTATTTATTGCTGTATTCCTCATAATGTCTAGTACAGCACTTTGCATGTCCTAAGCAATCGATATATGTCTATCAACTACAATTGAATTCCAGTATGAACATTCTGTTTCTCACACAAATGTAATAGACTTTCCACTTCTAAGAGCTTAACTATATACAGCTGATTTCTAATATGCTTCATGATTGCACTTAGGAACAAATGGATCTTTACAGAGTCTGAGGGTGTAATTAGAAGCTGGAAAAAGAATAAAACTGAATTCAACATGAATAATACTACACAAACACAAAAAATATTGAAACCAAATTTTAAACTCCAAAGCTTAACTTGCTTTGCAAAATACCATCATGAACCTGCAGATAAAACACCATTAAAGCAAAACCCAAACCCACTGCTCTAAATAACAGATAGTGATTGAAAGTACATTGACTGATGTATGTTTAAATTGCTTTTATCCAATTCTGTGAAACCAGAAAATGGCCTGGCTGACTTTTTTTTTTTTCAGTTGTTGTTTTCAGTTCATTGGTTAAAGTATCAAAATGTTTCTATATTTTATTGGAAAATATTTATTAAAATCAAAGGTTAAAACCTTGCTTTCATTCTAGCTCTCCTGAAACATATATGAATTCTGTCGCAATACTATGTCATCTTGAAATTTGAAAAATGTTATTACTTAAATAGATTGTCTGACCTTTTCATTCATTATTCCCATTTACAAAATGCTTAACAGGACTGTCAGGCTAGAGGTCTTGGTCAGGCTCCAGGGTGAATAAATTTCGGCCACTAAATAGAATCTCAAATTATTACGGATGCAAATAATCAGAAAGGTTAAAAAACCTTTGCATAGAATTATCAGAAGGATAGTTCTTGGAAGGGTCAATGCAACAGTAAAGGTATTTTTGATTCCTTCCTGGCAAGGAGTAGTGATTGTACTTGGGTCAAAAAGATGAATGATGTCAATTACTTTCCAAAAACATATATACTGATAAAAGATTCCTAGGGTATTTCACAGAAGCTATGTTGACAGTGAATGAAAACAAAAATAGAATCTACATACACATTCCTTTTCTGCTTTAAGAACTTGGGAAAGTACAAACACACACAGAGAATTGTATAATACTATCCAAAAAAATATGTAAAGCATTTTCAAGAATCATTCATGTATCTGTTCTTCTGTCTGTTTCTGTCTTTGTAAGTGTATAGATTATCACAGAACAAGGAGATTCACGTTTATTATATGGTAGCAAAAGTAGTTCTTTATATCTATCCTACAGCAATTCCCAGGGTTCCATTCCTCTCCTACTCTCTCCCCTTCCTCCCATTCCTATGCAATGGACTAGAGCAAGAGGTGTTTTCTGATCCATAATCATTAGGGTTTCACATATTTCAACCACATCTTTTTTTAGATTAACTTCCTTATAAGTCACATATTATCAATATTATTACTAATTTTGCTTTATTTTTTAAAAGATTTATTTATTTCAGGGTTGCAGAGGGAGAGAATCTCAAGCAGACTCCCCACTGAGTACATAGCCTAATGCTGGGCTTGCTCCCAGGACCTCACTGAGACAATGATCTGAGCCAAAATCAAGAGTCAGAGGCTTGGGGTACCTGTGTGGTCCAGTGGTTGGGCATCTGCCTTTGGCTTGGGTCGTGATCCCAGGGTCCTGGGATATGGTTGCACATCAGGCTCCCTGTAGAGAGCTGCTTCTCCCTCTGCCTCTCTCTCTCTCTCTCTCTCTCTCTCTCTCTCTCTAGCTGTGTGTGTGTGTGTGTGTGTCTCATGCATAAATAAAATCTTAAAAAAAAGAAGAGCCAGATGCTTAACCTACCGAGCTAGTAGGCATCCCTACTATTACTTATTTAAAAGAACTAGTCATGTCTCTTTATCTTCATTCTTACTCTTTTCTGATGATTTTCAATTCCATTCTGTTCACATTCACTTCAACACTCTCGCATGTGCACCTACCATGTGTCAGGAAGTACAACCACAAACTTACTCAATTGCTCTTTATTGAACATCTGATTATTGTAGGTATTTACAAAGCAATATCACAAATTTTGCTTGAGGTTTATTGACAACAAGTACTTTAGAACTAAGTGAGTATAATTTTAATGAAAAAAAAACCTTAAAAGCAAATATTTGTTTTTTTCTATAGATTTCTTTGTGGTGACCAATACTTTAGCAATATTTTATTTACAACATAATTGAACATAAAGGGCTAATGTCTTTCAATGAACATTCTTCAGAAGCTTTATATTGCATTATTGACAGTCCAAAGGACATTTTCTCATAATGGTTTGTTTTTCCTTCAAGTAGCTACTTTCCATTGACCTGTGTGATGAAGTTCATTTCTTGCCTTACATATCCCTGTAAGATTTTTTTAGTCAATTTTTATCTTCTTAGCACTTGGTTATCCTGTATAACCCTGTGTAGGACTTTAAAAGATACTGAAGTCTCATTATATATTCTCAGGCATAGATTTCTTTTGCACGTGCTAAATAAAAATCTGACTCCACTTATCAAACCACAGAATTTTCCATTTATCCCAAAGCTTTCTTTCCTAGACTAAAATAAACACTATTCATTTGATTAAAAAAAAAGTTTTTGATAGCTCTTTGTGTTTTCCATTGTTCTTAGTTCAGGTATGTGCTTATTTATAAATCCAAAGATCTCCATAAAACAAGATTCTCCATTTGGAAGTTATGCTTGCCCTCTTTCCTCCTCCATGACAGACACTCTCTAACTTTACATTTCAAAGCCTGGCACAGTGCCTGGAACATAATGAGTACTAAATAATGGAATGAAATGAATTAAATAATGTAATCAACAATCCCACCTCCAGTGCAGATCTAAGCATTATTAATGCACAGTAAAAAAGCTATTTTTATTTAAAAAGATAGTACAATAAACAGGGTTCTTTAGATGTACAAAGAGACTGAACACTCATATGATCAAAATGTGTAAAATACTGAAAGCATGAATAGGGACACATATACTCTTTCTGGTCCATTGCATGGGGACAGGAGAAAGAAAAGAAGAGAGACTTGAACCCTGGGAATTATTTTAGGATGGACATAAAAAATAAGCAGAAGTTCACTACTCTCGAAGCTCAGGTCTGCTGCTTTCCCAGAGACACTGATCATGTTGTACATCCATATGTCAGTTGGCAAAGGGACCCCTGGCCCTCAACCTTAAGGAGCCAAAATG
The DNA here is from genome assembly GCF_018345385.1 of Vulpes lagopus. Taxonomy (NCBI): domain Eukaryota; kingdom Metazoa; phylum Chordata; class Mammalia; order Carnivora; family Canidae; genus Vulpes; species Vulpes lagopus. The sequence goes on along the minus strand of NC_054828.1, from coordinate 90,349,412 downwards.
AAACTGCTTTCAGAATTGGAGAATAAAGGAGGAAAAGAGATAGGCTCTACTACATAAAGTGTTCACAGGATCCAGTTCTTCAAGGAGCAGAGAGAGGATAAGACAGGTAATGTAAATAAGGAAGTAAGCCTGAATTTCTGGAAATCACCAGAGAATGGTGAGTACTGGAGTAAATAAGCAACAGAATACAGTTCTGAAGGGGTTGCCTCTACTATTGCCATGGAGGAAGACAAATGAGTGTTAACAGATCTTTGTTTTTCAGATGTCAGAGTCCAGATTTGTATGTAAAAAAAAAAAATCTAAATTTTAAGTATTGTTAACTAATTGAAAATAAGAACACATACAAATAGTATGCTGTAAAAAAAAAAAAATCTTTCCGCTGAATTTGGCTAATGGCTGCTAGTTGGTGGCCTCTGAACTAGCAACCATGCCTTCTTCTAAATGAGGGGGCAACAAACTATCACCTTTGGATTAAAGCCAGGCCACTGTCTCTTTTTGTAAATACAGTACTCTTGGAGCACAGCCATTCTTATTCTTTTACATATTGCCTATAGTCATTTTTGCATTACAATAGCAGAGTTGAATAGTTGTGGCAGAGGCTGTCTGGCCCACAAAGCCTGAAATATTTATGACATGACCCTTTACAGAAAGTTGGCTAACCTCTGCTCTAAATATTCTTTTTCCAGCCACCACCAACCACTGCCAGGAAGTGTTTTTTTATAACTACTCTACATGGCAAAAAGACCCTCTCTAAGTTAGAGCTTCCTTACTGAAGGGAATATGTGAAGCCCACACTCAGATACTTAGATTTCAATGTGTTCCTGAAATAATCCTAGACCAGACTGATGTTCCTACGTGAGAAACAGTAGGATCTCATCCAACAGACTGATAGAAGACTATTGCCTTTATTTCTAAAACATATATATATTATTTGACTGAATTAAATAAAATTAAGAAAAGATCTTGGCAAATATAATTCTAAGTCTTAATAGTTTGTATATATTGTTATTAATGTCCATACTTCATGGCAAGTAAGGTCTATTGGGAGGGGTGGATAATATTCCCAATGTTGCTATTGCTATCCAAAGTTGGTTCTTAATCTAGACATATTCCTTAGAAATTACAGTTGCTTTACCAACAAGTAAACAGTTTGCCTCCTGGGTCTATGGAAGGCACAAAATCCTTTGAAAGTATCATTTGTTTTCTTACCCCCTTCCCCCCCCCTCCCCGCATATAATACATACTTAACAGGGGGCCTTTTAACCCAGGTCATTAAGTATAGTCTTTGGCCCATGTGAGCTGTGAAGCAAAAGCTTAACAAGTATGTAGTAGTTAATAACAGGCCACTGCTTTGTGTCCATCTGAAAGATGACATTCTCTCTACCGGGAAGTAGAACAAGGAGAACTCCGAGGGCCTTTGGTTGGTGGGGGCCAACAGGAAAGTCAAGCTTAAAAACCTTCTAGTTTCCTTCCAGTCTATCTTTACCATATGATTGTACCACTTAATATGAAGTGCTAGAATGCCCTGAATGGCCAGGTACTTCTGTTAAAATGAGCACTATTAATACTAATAATACCTGTCATTTATCGAGCCCTTATCTTGGGTCACACACTTTTAGGTGCCTAACTGAATTATCTAATTTATTCCTTAACAACAACCCTATGAAGCAGGTACTATGATTATCCATCCCTATGTTACAAACAAGGGACTTGGGAAACAGTGTTAAGTAAAAGCACATCATATCCCAAAGAAATGAGAAGAGACACATTTGTCCCATGGCTTCTCCTCTAACAGGCATTTAAACATGATTTGACTAAATGAAAGCATACTTGAATAGAGATTATTTCCACATCTAAACTGTTCCTTTGGTTTAACTTAACCATCAGAGTTACTTTCATTCTTACAGACTTTTGGAATACAATTTAGCTTTATAACTGCATCAAGTACATTAGCAATGAAAAGGAATATCTAGACAACCCAATGAGGATCGGTTTTCAACTAATTAGTGGCTTGGATGAACACTGCACTTCTGCCTGAAAAACTTACAGGTAGCACAAAAGGCATTTAGATTTAGAGCTAGGAAATCTGGTTGAATGTAAATGAATTCCTGGGTATTGAATCTCTAGGACTCACTCACGTTTCATAACTATCTCATCAAAGTGCTTTCTTATAGCTGCTAGCTCTATATAAGAATCTTATAAAGGAAGGATGGAAGGTGCTTTTATGCCCATTTGGCAGATTAATAAAGCTAGATACAAAAAGAATAAGTGAACAGCTCGCTTTCATGTAATAACTAGAGTAAAAGCCAGCAGTGGAAGCTCAGATTTCTAATTCCCAATCAAGCAGCCTATTTTTAGATGGGAAGGGTTCAGAATTATTAAAGACAACACACATAAGCCCTGGATCGAAAATTCAAGGTATCAATCTAAGATTATGGGATTTTTCATCAGTAGGGTCATGTTACTTAATTCTGGCCTCAATTTACTTACGGGCAACATAATCCACTTCTCATGGTTGTTTTTAAAAGTGCACTCCAAGAGTAACCTGCAAATGAGGGTCAGTCTGCAAACTGTCACCAATTTACAATGAGACAAACAGAAACTCAGAGCAAGTATTTAGAAACTCTTGTAGGAACTTGGAAGAGTAATTTTATGTCTGGCAAAGTTAACTTTTGAATTAGGAGCTGTATTTTATTTGAAGGTTTTTTTAAAAAAATTACTATTCATTTGAATTTTACAACAAATTAGATTTTTTTTTAATTTGAAAAAATAAAACAACGGTCCTTCACTTCTCATAGGTGAAAACATTAATTTAGAGCCATTGGTTCAGTTCCATGTAGGAAAATATACAGAATTTTTCTTTTTATCATCTTTTAAAATTTCCATTTGTGATAAAATAAATTCCAAATTACATAAATATGCAAATTATGTATAAGGATTTAAAAATTACTGATTGATCAAATTTGGAGGTTGCTAATCTAAGAAATTATATAAGGCAAGATGTGAAAATTTATATTTATTCCTAAAGCCTTACAGAAGTAAAAGGCTTGTTGAAATAAATCTACATATCTTTCTTAAATGCTACCTACGTATATTTACAATGCTGTGTATGGAACCAAGCTTTTTCCAGAATTATGAAGAATGGACTCATTCAAGTTTTGTATCTGGAAATGGTAGCTTAGATTCTTTTATTTAAGTTGCTTCTGTAATACTGCACTCTGAATCCCTAGCACATTATTTGGAATAAAATTATTTTCAATAAACTAAGTTTGCATAACAATTAGGTACTGGGCATCTCTTTCTAGTGATAGGCAAATTTCTGTTTTAGTTACCTATAGATGAGAAATTTACAAGTTCTCAAGGAGATACATTCCAGCCTTGCAGATAATGTGTTAGAAGGCTTCTCTTTATATCTGCCTCTATCATTTCCACCTGTTGCTCCAAGTGTCCAGCAGAGAGCAAGCAAAGCAATTGTTACCCTTCTTGCACACAAAGCCCTCCAGAAACTTGAAATTAGCACCAGGCTTCACCTTTTTTATTTTTTCTCCATCATGCTAAAGATCCCATCCCTGCAACTGTTCCCTGCAGAGTTTGTCAGCTTAGAAATTATTGACATTTACGCCAAATAATTGTTTTGAGAGGCTGTCCTGCACACCCAAGGATACTTAATCAGCATCCTTGATCTCTACTTAATTAACACCAGTAACATCTCTGTCGATCCCTACTCACGACAAATAAATATTTCCCCAGACATTTCAATTTTAAGGAGTTAAAATAGCTTCTGACTGATAACCACTGTTCTAAGGGATTCTAAGAGTAGGTACAATAAATGGATTCTAATGATCAGGAAAAGAAAATCTTTTAATAAATAATAAAATGTTCCCCAAACTAAAAGTAACTTCTATTAAGCATAGCAATCAAGCCTTATTCACCATTACTAAAACCACTTAACAGAATCAGAATAAAAACCAAGTATTATGCATATGTTTCCTCCATGTTTTTTCATGACTTGATTATTCATTGTTTTTAGCACTGTTATTCCATTGTCTGCATGTACCACAGTTTATCCACTCATCTACTGAAGGACATCTTGGTGGCTTCAACATTTTGGCAATTATGAATAAGGCATCTATAAACATCCATATGTAGGTTTTGGGGTGGACATAAATTTTCAACTCTTTTGAATACCAACAAATGCAATTACTGGATCATATGGTAAAAATATGTTTAGTTTTTTTTTAATGGAAATGTTCTTTTTTAATTAATTAATTAATTAATTAATTTATGATAGACATAGAGGCAAAGACACAGAATGAGGGAGAAGCAGGCTCCGTGCCGAGAGCCCGACGTGGGACTCGATCCCGGGACCCCAGGATCGCGTCCTGGGCCAAAGGCAGGCGCTAAACCGCTGAGCCACACAGGGATCCCCAAATATGTTTAGTTTTGAATCTGAAAATTCATGTACTGTAGGATTCCAACTATATGACATTTGGAAAAGGAAAAACAATACTTGCCAGGAGACAGGAAAAAGATACTTGCCAGGAAATGGGGGAAGAAAATGATGAATAGGCTGAGCATAGAGAATTTTTAGGGCAGTGAAAATACTCTAGGATGCTATAATAGTGGAATCACGTCATAATACATTTGTCCAAATCCATATAATATACAACACTATGAGTTGAACCATAATATAACCTATGGACTCTGGGTGATTGTGCGTGTCAATGCAGGTTCATCAGTTGTAACAAAGGTACCACTCTTATGAGGGATGTAGATAGTGGAGGAGGCTGTGCGCGTGTAGGAGATGGGCTTATAAGAAATCTCTGTACTTTCCTCTCCTTTTGCCTAAACCTAAAATTTCTCTAAAAATTGAAGTCTTAAAAAAAAATACTGACTTTCCAAAGCCTGTTTCCTCCTAAATAGCATGTGTGTATGTGTGCGCATGTATGTATGCTACATAGATACAAATATATTCTATTCATGACATCTACATATTCCTTGACTGAATTTTCCACATTGATAATGATATCTATAAATGCTAGACTAGTCATTTTATAAGCCCAACCTGATATGGTCTAAATAGTAATTATTCCATCAAAACAAAAAATTTTTTTGTGTGTGTGAGAAACGCATGAGTTCTTCTTCTTTCCTGCCTGGTGGCAAAAGGCCTCTTTACTCAAAAATTAACAGATAATCATCTTCCTCTTATGAATCCTGATAGCATGGCCACTGCTATCAAGCAACTTTCTTTTTGAACAAGCACAAATCACAAGTCGACCCTCTGAAGCTAAGCAGGTAAATACATATAATTAGCTGACTTTCATTTTTTTTCATTCCATGGTACCCCACTTGATTCCTGAAGAGGCTTTATCCTTTATATGTGAAGCCAGAAAATAAGAGGGGAGGAGAAGTGTTGCAGGACTGTTAATAAACCCATTTGCGGGTCTATCTGCCTGGTAGGCATCCAACTGGGTTTCACTTATATAAGGGAGAAATAAGGGAGAAATGCAAAGAACTGAATCAGGGCAGGTGGGGGAGTACATTTAATAATTCCTAAACCCCTCAAAACATGTAAATAATTTAGTTGTAAAAAACAATTAGATGGAGAAATGGTCTTTTTACTCCTGATGTAAAATTACTTCTTGGACTTTTTGTTTTCTTGGAATTGACTGATTATCATACTTGAAATCAAAGCCAGGTTTCCTGATAGTTAGAATATTGAATCATTATTTCACCTTTTAACCTAGAGAAGTTAGTTGAGGAAGGGAAGAAATTTGTAGTTTCATAAACCTTACTCAATATCTAGGGTGTAAGGAGTGCCTGAAATGTGTTTCTGACAAGTCATATTCCAACTGACAAGAATATGAGATAGTGTTCCCAAGTGAAAAAATTTCAGCCCAACTTCTCAGCTATTTCAATACATTTGCTTCTGTCTCCTTGGAGTGTGTGTGAGACATTGTCTGTGGCCATAGGTTTTGCTAATTAAAGGAGATAGGTACTAATCTCCCAAATAGCATTTAGCTCACTTCCCACAAAGCAGGTAATGCAAATCAGTGAAGAGAAAGATAATGACCCCACATGGCCTTAGTATCAGGAGGTGGCTGGGTATCAGAACTGGTGAGTCAGTAGCAGGAAGGCTGTTGATGAAAAGGATACAGGTCCCATGCTCCCTAGAAATGGCCCTTTCTGCCCTAGCAGTATTGTTTGGGTCTGTAGGATTGCCAGGGATGATTTTTTTTAAGACAATTACAAAATGTGATTTTAGCTATTAGTTTAACTATTACCAATGAGCTCTTTTTTTGTTTGTTGTTTGTTTGTTTGTTTGTTTTTCCAAATAGCATATGGAACAATACTTTGTGAACCACATACATTTGCACAACAGGCCTCAGGTAATCCATAGTTTGGCAGTTTGAGACCTCTCCCAGAAGTGTGACAATCAGTAAATTATTTTATCTTATGCTTAAACTATATCTGAAAATGCATATCTGGACAAAGTTATTACATTAGAGAATGGTAGAAGCTGAAATGACTTCAAAGACACCTAATCTTTCATCTTCACTTTCCAAGGTTTCATAGGCATTTAGTAGCAGAAGAGTAGATTTCCTGACTCACCCAGGAGGGCTTTATATTTCATCACTTCACCTTCAATTTGTAGTTAAGAGTTCCAGTCCTTTTATTTATTATGAAAAATAAGTAAATAAATAACTGTATGACTATTACGCTCTCGTAAATAAATTAAAAATGTCTTAAATTCTTTTTTTTTTTTTAATTTTATTTATTTATTCGTGACAGACAGAGAGAGAGAAAGAGAGAGAGAGAGAGAGAGAGGCAGAGACACAGGCAGAGGGCGAAATAGGCTCCAGGCAGGGAGCCTGATGTGGGACTCAATCCCGGGTCTCCAGGATCACACCCCAGGCCAAAGGTGGCACTAAACCACTGGGTCACCAGGGCTGCCCAAATTCTCTCCTCTTTCTGAACTGCCTCTCCACTTTTTTATTAAATCTGCCACCAGCACATGCATATTACATGGATCAAGAGAATTAATATGGAAAGAAAGAAAGGAAGAAGAAGAAGAAGAAGAAGAAGAAGAAGAAGAAGAAGAAGAAGAAGAAGAAGAAGAAGAAGAAGAAAAGAAGAAGAAAAGAAAGAAAGAAAGAAAGAAAGAAGAAGAAGAAAGAAAGAAAGAAAGAAAGAAAGAAAGAAAGAAAGAAAGAAAGAAAGAAAGAATTCTGAAATGCACCAATTCTTGTTAGCTCAAAATGCACTGTTATAATTTAAACATCCCAGTAGAGGAGTAGTGTTGCCATTCCATTCATTGACACATGCATCTACTATTAACATCAAAGAATTTATGAATAAAATTGTTAATTAATTTGAGGAAACATTCATATTTGCTTAGAAAATGGTGCTAATACTCCACAGTGACTTCACACGATAAAAAAGTGGGGGTACTATCTCTAGAAACTGCAAAAAGAAAACAAAAATAAACACAATGAGTGAAAAAATGTCTAACTCTGAGATACTTCATTTGCTTAGCCTTTTTATATCTTTGAGATTTAGGCCTGTCAGATGATTTTTTTGTCTTTACAATGAACATCTTGCTAAGTCATCTTAGGTCTGGCCTTCTAATAAATGACAAACTGTGTACTCTTCAATTCTACATCACCAGGGAAGAATGATAAAAAAAAAATCTCAATATTCAATTTCCTTGCTTTTGTCCCTGTATACAGAAATTCTACCATGACTTTACTCCTGTTTTGCAAACTTAATTTCCTGCTGGTACTTCCAAGTAGCTATCTAACTAGACTGTCTTCCGCTGATATTTACCCTAATAATAGGGAATTCATGGCTCCTTGGAAAATTTCAGTAAAAAGCACTGGGGAAGGCCCTCTGGTGTTTCATTCAGTCACTGTCTAGATAATATAAGGACTATGCATTTTACTGGTTTATAATGAACATTGGAAGGAAACAGTTCAACTTGTGGCTGGAAAATGTACAGTACAAGCTAGGTCAGAATCAGTAGGCAATCCCAAACCTTATCTCTTAGCATTCTAAACCGGGAATTACCCAGCTCTTGTTTTGTTGCGGTTTTGTTGTTTTGGTGGTGAAATGGGGCATGGTGGAAGTAGAGATGGTTTTCAAATGGAGAAGTATGCTTTGTAAATGGAACACCCACCCCCATTCTCTCCTTAAGGTCTTCTTTGTAAGCACTCTAGCCACACTGAAGGAGATCTTAAGGCTTGAGGCAAAACTCAAAAATTTAGATGCCAAAAGAAGCCAACCATGCTACATAGGTGTCTGTATGCTATTTGGATATTTTTCACTTCCAGAAAGAAATATGCTATCTCATTTTTTCTTGATATATATGGCCTTTCCTATATACCTTTCTATTTTTACCTTTGATAAAAACATAGATAAATAAGACTTTGCCATTGCAAAAAAAAAAAAAAAAAAAACAACAAAAACAACAAGAAGGTAAATGGCAGCTGCCTTTGGCCTGAGCACTGGGTAATAAGAGAGTATTGTGAATTCTATAGAGAATTAGTTACCCAAAGGGGCAAGTCATGCCTATACTGGAGCTGAGCATAGCCATGTAAGAACATGAGCCCAGTGGTATGAAATACCTAGGTTTTTAAAGAGAAGATGGGATTCTAGTATGTATATACAACCTCTTGATTTTTAACATTAGCTGATTTTTAAAAATTTTACAATGGCCAAAAATCAAATAAAAGCAAATAAAAACTTAAGTCTACATATGTGAGCCACCAGTCAGGGATCTCTAGATTAGAACTGAGGGCCCTTCCCTGCAGCATCTGACCTATTATTTAGAAATATTTTTGATCACAGGATTTTCAAGCACCCACAGTCATGATTTTGAACATTTTCTGCTGTCAAAGTTCAAGAATGGAGATTGATAAGATTTAGTAAAAGTTTAAACTGACAGCTGACCAGCCTTAGGACATCTGGCCTGAAGTTGGCTTTCAGAAACAACTACCACACTTTTATACCCAAATCTCTATGACAGTGATATTACTGCCTCAATTGCTTACAATTGGCTTCATTGCCTAGAGGTGGAGAAATCACTACCCCCCCAACGCATACATCAAAACATAAGCCTTTATCCTCATACTGCTATATTTATTATAAAGTAAGCTTTTACTGATAAAGTAAGTTCCAGAGAGTGTGACATTTATGACTTCTTCAAAATGTCCAGACTTCCATCACAAGAATGGATGAAATGTTCATATTTTGTAAAATATATTACATGGCATATATCTTCATTTTAGGAAAATTATATAGGCAAGGATACAGGAAAAACAAAACAAAACTAGAAATTACCCATTAATTAAACACCTAAAGACAACCAATACTTTGGAGAAAATCTTTCCATATATATTTATTTCTTACATACATGAGCGCGTACTATTCCATATTGTAACTCACTCAGCAATGCACCAGTGACTGGGGGCTCTATAACCTGGTATCTAGTCTTTGGCTCCTGTGTTTCTACTACCTGGAATAATCTGGCATCCAGCTCAATAGCTGAGGAGCCTGAGGCTGGAGGAGGCATTGGGTCTACACTGAATGTCCCGACTCCAAATATAGCCTTCTCTACCATTCAGATAAGGGCTCAGTTGATTCCTATCTTTTTTGTTCTCAAATGGTACTAAGTGTTTAAATTCTAACCACTTAAATTGAAAGCAGAAGTTGTGTATGCCAAATTGGGGACTGTGTGGTGCCTTTAAAAGATTCAGCAGAGGAATGGGCATCTATAAGACTGTTAATACATTTTTTTTGGACATACTGAGCAAGTAGATAGAGTGGAATGAGTCAGATCTCATTCTCTCCTAGTGCAATAGCATGTGTAATGTCAATAACTGGAGGCCTGCCCATTAAAAATATAAATCCTGTGTTGAAAAATATGGCAGCTAATTCTCTTCAAACTTAGCCCACAACCCCTGTTCATTTTGACTTAAAGTTGACTAGTTCTGCCTGGGCTCCATCCCTCCTCACCTTAGAGCAAGAAAAATATGCCTTCTTAGGTCCCATCTCCTCTTGAGCATTTCAACCCATGACACTGCTCCTTCTTCCAAGAGGTGTGGAATCCATCCTCATGAATGTACATGAGAAACTGGCATCTAAATGGACCCACACTTTAGTGGGTCCTGAATTGCCTGAATCCAAATCTAAACTAAAATTGTAGGAAATTATCCTTTCTTTCAAAAAATTTGTCACTAAGTGATCAGAGAATAGGAATGGATGTTGCTTTCTTGGTTCTAGCCTGTGAGTGCAGAGATTTCCTCTTCCAACCAGAACTGACTCAGGTTGAATGCACTGCAACATTCAGGATGAAATGAAGTGGCATCCTTCTAACTGGTCTCCTTCCAAATCAGTTTCCACTTAAGGGTAGTTTGACCATAAGAGATCGCCATTCCGTCTTTGGCCATGGCAGTCCATGGAATATGTGATCTTCCTAGTGCCAATGCATCCATTAGGATCTTCATAATACTCCCATCCCCAGCTGTTCATGGCCACTCTCATTCCATTCATTCACCTCTCCCCAAATCCCATCCTTATCTGTAGGGCCCCTAGCATTCCAGTTGCAGATCTTTTCTCTCCATCTTTATATATTTTAAAATATAGTTAAGGAGGGAGGAGCACCCTTCCCCCCAAAATTACTTCAGTTGTCGTTTATCTTCTTTTCATCCATTTATTATAGGAGAGCAAAGTAAATAATTAACATTTTAAAATCACTCACAGTCCAGCAAGGCAATAACTGGCTACTGTGAGGCCATATCACAGGGCCAGACCCAGTTGAAAATCAGATAAACCTTTTTTTTGGTATCATTGTCTTCAGTAATATCTACATCATCTTCGTTCCTTACCCAACTCCTGCCACCTTCCCCCTTGCCCGTGGCTCCTGCCTCTAGACAGCATGGATCTCTTTACATATTCTAAAAGTAGGGAATATGCCTCTTTTACTTCCATATCCCCAGCCCTAAAGCAGCACTAAAACATAGTCCATGTTTAATAAGCATGTGTTGGATGAGTGAATAAAGGGAGGATTAAAAGAATGCAGCTCTTCTTCCCAAACAGATGTAAGAATTCCAGCCTTTAAGATTTAATGAGTTCTACTTCAGGAGAAGGAAGATATCTTGATGTGGGAGCATCTAGGCTTTGTAACAGATAAAACTCAGCACCATCATCTCTTGCCTGAATTCTTACAAATGTCTCCCTAGTTAGTCTTCCTGTTTCCATTCTTCCAGATATTTTCCACAAAGGAGTCAGAATGATCTTTAAAAAATGTAAATTGCATTATGCTTAAGACCTCCATGGCTTCCCTGTAATTAGGATAAAATGCCAACCCTTTATCATAGGGTGCTTTGCAAGGTCCTTTATGATCTGACTCGGCACATGATGCCACACACTCTTTCCTGCCTCACAGACTTACTTCTGCATGTTCTCCTCTGGGCTGGAACCCTTGCCTCCACTCTACTCTTGCATGGCTGGCTTCTTCTCTCCCTTCAGGGCTCTGCTTAAATGTCACTTGCTCAGAGAGACTCAATTAGAACAGCTCATCTCAAATTAGTTCCTTTCTCATTTTTTCCCTTCCTTCTGTTTCAAGGTTTTTATCACAATTGTAGTTAATTTTTTCTGTTTACTAGTCTATCTTGTATATTCACTCTATCTACCATGTCTTATGGGATAGGGAACATATTTGTCTGAGTCAGTGTCTCCCAGTGTCCATTACAGTACCTGGTACAGAGTAGGTATTCAGTGAATGTTTGGTAAATGAATGAACCAATAGTGATTAACTGTTCTTCTACCTATCTTCATCGACAAGTGTTGTCCAGCTAGCTGTGGTATGGAGTGACACCCTGGGCAGGAGAAGAGCTGGGACCAGGGAGCACTCTTCCTTTCCCCAAGCCTACTCACAACATTTTGGGATCTGAACCAAGACTCTAAATCTAGAATTTAATTTTGGAATTCTCTGACTCCTTGGAGTTCTGTGCCAGAATATGAAGGTAGGAAACAGTTGGCCCATGGTCCTCAAAATCTTGTTCTAGCCCTTTTCTCTCCTTTCCACACTCAGTTCTATCTTGCTTAATAAGAGGGCTCATCAAACCTGTTCCCAACAATTTCCCCTGACCGCTTCTTTGCCTAGGGGTGTGCACACCAGCAGCTCAAGCTGCCCTCAAAAGAATGGACTAGGAAGAAGGTCCAAGTAGGTCTTAGAACTGGATCTGGGCTATTTGGCAGGGATTTCTGTGTAGTCTAAATGGCAGATGGTATGAGCTCTGCATAGGCTCCTTTGGCTGCACTGTCTCTTCTCCCTGTGGGTAGGAGAATGCTGGAGGAGGGTCCCTGGAAGAAGCCTCTAAGCACAGAGCTAAGTGCTAATATTACCCATGTCAGGTCAGGTACTAATATTACCCATGTCTAAGGGTTGTATTGTCTCTTTCTAAAAGTATATTGACATGGCCATTGCCAAGATTACAATGAAGACATTCTAAAGCCAAAAATAAGGCACTGAGATGTGTTGAAAAGTTTGAGAAAACCTAACATCTGTTTTGATAAAAGTTTTCCAACCAACTAATGTCACAGACCCCTCACCTACCTCTTACTTCCTCATCACCTCACACCTGCATCTGTGCATAGGCTTTTACCCAATGAGGTACGAAACTATCTAGGCCCATGTCTCAAGCCCCACTGGCAAACATGCTGAACTCTACAAAGAAACCCATACTCTTCCTCTATAAGCCACATCTCAAAGGTACCTAGAATTTAAACCCATACTCTTCCTCTATAAACCACATCTCAAAGGTACCTAGAAGCTAAATTCTATTAGTTCAGGGCTTGCCAGTCTTTCAATGTATGCCAAGGAAGCTACTAGTGTTGACTTTCCAGAAGCTGCTCTTTCCAGATGATATTTTTTCAACTGGAGGATTAGTGTCATATATCACCAACTAAATGCAATGAACCCTCTAATATCTGAATTTTTTTTTTATCCACTGAAAAAGTCTGTCTATCTTTCAAGCAACTGATATTCAACAGTCGCTGGCCTGGCAAAAACATGGCAGTCACACTGGGAGACACAAGTCTATTTATCAAACAATTATCAATTACCTAGTAGTTCTGGCTGTTCAGGCACATAATGAACTCCTTGGGTATTTTTTTCTACAATGTTTCTTAGAATATATGTCAGTGCAGCCTGGAGATGTTAGCAAAATGATCAAAACCCTAGAATCTGAAGGAAAGAAAGAAGATAGGTCTCGCTCTGAGATAAGTCAAGGGGAAGAATCAAAACTCAGTGCCAGATACAGAACTCCTTTTTAGCTGTCACATCACTTCAGAAACAACAAATCTGCTTGGTCTCACCTGTACTCTCCACACTTTTACTCTGCCTCCTGACACCTAACCCAGAGTGCAAGTTGCTAAGTCACTGAATGGCAAAGGTGCAAAATTTAGCTCTCATTTTGTTCAATCCGGGTGTTTGCGTATGACAAAAAATGCTTCAAAAAAGGAAAGCATTTGTCTAAGGGCAAAATTCATCATCATAATCATCATCATTCTCATTGTGATTAAAGCTGCTAGATTTTAGCAGATCACTTATTACCCATCAGGCTTGTACTGAGCACTTCACACTCATCATATTAACATGGTGTTGAACTGAGTCTATAGAAATGGTTTCTAATCTTAAAAATAGCACATGACAAGTAAAATCCATTTCTATAGCCTCAGTGTTCAGGCCTTACATGAAGATATCTCCATTTTTTCAATTGTGAATTATGTGGCATTTAACATGGTTTTTGTTGCTGTCATTTTGTTTTCAAATGGAACCCAAATTTTATGCTACATGGACATTATATTCTATTTGGTTTATTTTACTTTATTTACAAGTAAAATTCACCTATTATAGATGGCTCTTGGATTTTCCAAGAGCCAAACCTGTAGTCCAAGTATAAAATTATATTTCCTGGGAATATTGAGAAGAATAGGCTATAAGCTCTTCTGGCAACTCCTCACAAGAAGCCCCATGGACACTGGTAACTGTAGAATAGGGAGTAGGAAAAGCATTGATATTTCTGTGGGGAATCTAACTCATAGTTGGATAAAATATATTTTTGTATGTTTGTTTTAAAATAAATAAAAGGGATGTTAGATTCCATTATAGTTTCAACTTCTAGATATAAGGACACTGATTTCTTGGACTTCAGGAGTACCCTAGATTATAGTTAAAACAAAAACAAAACTACAAACTTTTGTTTTGAACTAATTATAGGCTAATAGAAGTTGCAAAAATAGTTCAGACAAGTCTTATGTAACTATCACTCAGTTTCTTCCAGTGGTGGCATCCTACAGAACTAACAGTACAATGATACAATACAATCAGCTAACCTACAGATCTTACTTGGTTTTCACCAATTTTTGCATATACTCTTCCCTTCTTCCCTCCCTCTCTTCTTTCCTTCCTTCTTTCTTCCTTCCTTCCTTCCTTCCTTCCTTCCTTCCTTCCTTCCTTCCTAGTATGTCTCTGTCTGTGTATGGGTGTGAAGTAGCTAAGACAAAATGGATCAAAACTCTACCACTTCCTGTGGGACTTATAAACTCTCTGAGACTTTCTGTTTCTCCCTGTAAGATGTTCCTTTGTGTTAGGTAGGGTCTTTGAAAGCATTAATGATGAGGTAATGAATGCACATGAAGTGCCTGGTCACAGGTGAACCTCCTTAGCTAAACAATGTTTTATGAAACCTAGAATTTTCCATTACTTTGGCTTGCAGGTATAACTACAACCTGTGGTGCAGCGCCATGAATATCATTTACTTAAGATACTTGCTGATGATACTAGGAGGAGAGAAGTGCAATATATCCATTATACCAATTGCAACCTTCTCCTTCTTACCTCAAATATGTTCTTCCTCGGGGAACCCCAAATTTATAATCTTATATTCATTGAGCTCTTTGATGGAAATCCTGCTGAGACCTAAGCAAGATAACATCAAATAGAAATAACATCCTGGCTGAACTCTTAGACAAATGCTATGGGAACTGGGAGCACTTTTTATGTATCAGTCAAAAGCACTTTTCCCATCTTTATCTGAACGTTGCAAGTCAAAGTAAGACATTCTGGAAAACTATGTGGGAAAAACAAAAAGGGAATGGCTGCTTTGAAAAAGTTTTCCTTGCACACACACACATACACACACACACACACACACACACACAAAAAAAAAAACGTTCCTACCAGTTTTAAAGAGGCTTTCCTAGTAAATTTTAAGTTTTTAAGTTATTTGATAGGCTAACAGAATGGACTTTGCCAGGTGTATATTATCCATAACTTTCCAGAAATCCACATGCAGTGCACATTTACTTACTTCCTTAATATTACTCATACATAAAATCAAGGAAAGATGAAACAACAAAAAGCAAATCTCTATATTTTGTTGCTGCTTAGGAGACAGTCATGATTTTTTTCACTATATCTCCCCCATTTCTCTGAGCATGTTATTGGATAAAAAGCTCTCTGTAAACCTCGCTAAAGACTAAATAACTCCCTCCAGCAGGAGTCAGATTTCTATTACTTTATACATTGGAACGTCAACGAGTTTTCCAAATCAATATTACAACAGAAATGTGACAATTATAATAGAAGGTATAGAGGAAGAACACAGAAGAAGTTGCTTCCTTATTCTATTTTTGGAGGAAAAGGGCAGGCAGAAGCAACAAAGGAAAAAACCATAAATGAAGGCAGAAGAGCTACAGATAACCCGTGGCCCTACTTGTGGATGATTAAAACATAGCACTAAATAACCACATGACAAGCATTATTAATAATTCATATTAGAAGGAAGGTGTTTGCCTCATTTTTAGATAAAGAAAGTAAAGGCAATCACACCATATTGGAACAGAATATAACACTTAGGAAAACATTAGTGAAGGTTTGGGCTTTTTAAACAAATAAGGAGTTCATTTCAACTGTATCATAAAATGAAAATTAGATTGTAAAAATGAAATTATTTGGTTTAACAGCTTTTCTAATCCCTTTTTAAAAAGAAGTAAAGAAAAAAATGAAAAAAGAAAAAGAAGTAAAGAAGTGAAGAAAGAAAGGAGAGAGACCCCGAGAGAGAGGAGGGATGGAAAAAAAGACATATTTTTCTTCCCAGAACTGGCCTCTGCAAAGAGCTGCTTTGACTTCCAAATGCATCAGCTCATCTGAAAGCTTGGGAGCAGTATGTGAAGGGAGTGGAAAATCCTCTGTCAGCCTTCTTCAGGCATTCCAAGGTATCCAAAGAGATACTCCTGGCAGCACTTGCAAAACTTCATCAATCCTGAGTAATTTATGTCTTTGTCATCCACTCCCTTATTTATAATGGTTCTATAATTGAGGATACCATAGGAGGGAATTACACCAATAAACACTCACTACACAGTCGTTAAATTTGGACAATGTAATATTATTATAATTCATAATTGGGGGTTATGTAAGAGCACATGTGTCAAGATCAGAATCCTCTACCAGTAAATGTATATATTTATTTAACATCCATAGGGCCTATCACATGTGAGTCACTATGACTAGTGGTATGGCTGAGAAGACTATCCAACCAATACTTACTGAGAATCCATTTTTTAATGACTTGTTTATTTATCTGAGAGAGAGAGAATGCACGTGGTCGGAGAGGCAGAAGGGGGAGGGAGAGGAACAAGCAGACTCTGAGCTGAGCATGGAGTCAGACCACACGACCATGAAATCATGACCTGAGGTGAAATCACAAGTCCTACACTAAACTGATTGAACCACCCAAGCACCCCTACTGAAAATCTATTTGATTGTAGACACTCAGATTTCAATAGTAAATAAGTCAAAACAAAGTTTTTTATGGAGCATATGAATAACTCAAAAATTCTGCTTTTAAGTAGCTTTCATCCCGGGGAGGGTGGAGGAAGACACACCTTTAGACAAATAAATAAAATACAGGGAAATGAGTTTTAATGCCATGAAAGGAGGGGGAAAATAAACAGGGTAGTTAAGAGCAAAGATTCTGGAACCAGAATGCCGAGAGCTAACCCCAGCTCAGCTACTTACTAGAACAATGGCTAAGTGTCTTATTCTCTCTGTGCCTCAGTTTCTTCATCTGTGAGATGAGATTTATACTAGTGTCTTTTTCAGGTGACTAAATAAACTAATGTTAGCAAAATTCTTAAAATAGTGTCTGGCATTTTGGAAATACTGCATACAGATCTGCTCCATAAATAACGTACCACACTGAGGTGATTCAAAGTAACATGCCAGAATAGGTATGGGTGCTTCTGAGGAAGGGGAATAATTATAAAGCATAAATTTCTAGCAAATACTGGAATTTCAGCCATCATTACAGACACCACTTGTTTTATAATTTTTTTTTAAAGATTTTACTTATTTATTCATGAGAGACAGAGAAAGAGAGAGAGAGGCAGAGACACAGGCAGAGGGAGAAGCAGGCTCCACGCAGGGAGCCTGATGTGGGACTCGATCCCGGGACTCCAAGATCACACCCTGGGTCAAAAGCAGGCATCAACTGCTGAGCCACCCAGGGATCCATGTTCTATCATTTTTAAGTCCAGATTTACTTGTCCTAATTTTACAGCAAGAAAACAAGCACAGAAAGCTTAGGAGATTCAATCATCAGAGCAAGAGAAACTCCCAGAAAAAGAGAATTACTTGAAATACCTTACTACAGCTTGAATTCATCCATCTCATTCTTTGAACCACTTTTAACCTAGCATCCAATACTGCATGGATAACCTGTTGTCATAATGAAAAATTCAAGATGCTCTAAATGCACTAGATTTCACATTATTGTCAAAACACATTCCTGGAGCCCCAAATATTGAAAAGTTTCCTTCTTATGGTTCATGCAGGACAGATAGAAACTTCTCTACTCATGGTTCAGGCTGAAGCTGCTGCAGTGAGAGTGAAGGAACACTCAGAGACTGCAGGGATACTGGAAGGCTTGGAGGAGGGAGGAAAGGCTCCAATGCCAGGCCAAGGACAGAACAACAAGAGTAAGCCTTCTGGCCTGGAAAGATGGAGACATACAAAGGAGGCTCCCAGAATCATGAAGGGGAGAGGCAGGGGGAGAAGAGAAGAATGAAGAAGCAAAAGAGGAAAAGGGAAAACAGGGCTTGATCATTAAACCCTTGAGTACATGAGCTCCCACTCCCTAAACATAGGACTCAATAGTACTGAGAGACAGTGGGAAAAAACAGTGAATTCTACCCCCACTTATAAGCCATGTGTTTTGGGGCAAATCATTCATCCTTTAGGCAAAGTACCTAGAGGGGCACCTGGGTGGCTCAGTGGTTGAGTGCCTACCTTCGGCTCAGGTCATAATCCCACCGTCCTGGAATTGAGTCCCGCATCTGGCTCCCCAAAGGAAGCCTGCTTCTCCCTCTGCCTATGTCTCTGCCTCTCTCTATATAACTCTCATGAATAAATAGATAAAAATCTTTTTAAAAAGTGTCTAGAAAATATATACCATATATATATACATATATATAGTGTGTATGTATATATATACACACACACATATATGTATAAATATATACTGGATGCGTGTTTCTTTCTTCTTTCTGAACTTGGTTTATTGACTATAAAATAGGCATATTAAGATCTACTTCACAAGGCTATTAATATAATTAAATTCAGTAACATATTGGAAAGTTCCATAACAAACTTCTTGTGTAGAATCAGAACTCATTTTTCTTGTTATCCGAAATTATGAATACCCACCTGCAGGGACTGTTGCTCATAAGAGCAGCATGAACATGAAAAACCTCTAAAAATTCCAAGGAACCAGTCCTAGTAACTTTGTATAGAATGGAAAAAAAGGAGAAATTAGATTAACTCCAGCCTAATGGCTCCCTCCCCATGCTCCCCATGTAATCCACCTAAAAAAAACTCAACCTTCACCTCAACTAATCTAGGCCTTTAAATTACTTGAAAAATTACCAACACCTCAGAACCTGCAAAGCTCTGTAATAACAGAGGAATTTAGATCTGATTCTGGTGAGTCTTAAGTGACTTATTTTATTTTTTCCAGCTCACATGTACGTTACTGAATAAAATGATGAAAACATGAATGTGAAAAGAGTAGATGATAAAGTGACAGTTGAGGGTACCATTAGAATGATGACAGATTGGGATCCCTGGGTGGCTCAATGGTTTAGCACCTGCCTTTGGCCCAGGGCGTGATCCTGGAATCCTGGGATCAAGTCTCGCATCAGGCTCCCTGCATGGAGCCTGCTTCTCCGTCTGCCTGTCTCTCTCTCTTTCTCTCTCTCTCTCTCTCTCTCATAAATAAATAAAATATTTTTTAAAAAAAGAAAGATGATGGATTGAGTAGGAGGTTTGTCACAGGTTCCTTAGTAAGTGGTGTTTTGAGAGGATATTGGAAAGATGCCAGAAATGGAAGCATAAACCATCAGGTGAGTGTCACTAACTCACAGAGAACCAGATAAGAGATAAGAAAGCCTAAGAGATTCTGGAACAGAAGCCATAGAATTTGGAATAATTAGTGTGCCAGTTAAGTGGGAAGGAAAAATAGAAAGATGATTTCAGAGTAGAGGTCAAACACTTCACCAGAAAATAAGTTATAAAAGATCAAAGGGAAACTAGGAAACTAGGGTGGGGTGGGAATTTATAAAATGGTGAAACTGTGACTCCATGACAAAAAAGAAAACAATCTACAACAGATACTTTGAAGATAAAATCCAAATAATGTATGTGCTTTAATTCCTGGATTCTTGTCACCTGTGTCTAACTGTCCTTTCAACCAGGAAAACTGCTTTAAAGATTAACAGGGATTATTAGGTTGAAAATTGATGACTCAGCAGTTATTTACTCAGAAAGAAAAAGGGGGGAGGGAGAGAAAGAGAGAGAAAGAGAAAAGAAAGGAGGAAGGAAGAAAGAGAGAGGAAGACAACTGTACCTAGATGAAATTGGCATCAACTGGAAAACCAAAAAACTAATCTAGTCATGATTATTCCCAAAAATTGAATAAGAAATTGATGTTGCCTATAACAGATATGATTCAAGCAATGAAAGCTTTAAAAAAGAAGAATTTAAAATCTATCAATACCTGTACAACCTCCAACTCAATCATTATAGCCTACATAGACATTGCATTTGCAACTCTTAAGTCCTAATGTATGAAGCAGCATAATGTTTCAAGAAAAAATAAATTTGAAGCCAGAAAGTTCTGAGTTCAAATCTCAAGTTGGCCACATATTAACATGTGCAAGCTTAGAAAAGTAACTGTGACAATCTGAGACTCATTTTCCTCAATAACAAGAGAAAATGAACTTGTGAAGTTTCCAGCTTCCCAGCCTTGCTTGTGTAACGCAATGAGATTTTATTTTTAAAGTGTCTAGGATGCATCAAGGGCTCAATTAACAATGTTCATTCCTCATACTTCTAAGGCTGGCCTCAAGGCACCATATGTGAGCTGCAAATATAAAATAAGTTGACTGACTTTTAAACAACAATTAAACATAGCCAAATCTTTTATTGCACAGTGGATGTTCTTGCAAAGTAGATCCCCAGGAAGGCTATGCATAACACTCAACCAACCTGCCCTTGCTGACAACACTCACTGCTGGAGCCCCCCCTTCCAGAACTGCTGTAGGAGCTCTTTCCTTTAATTATCCACAAAGGTAGAAAATATCGTTCTTCTGATGGGGGCAATTGATTTCTGGAAAAAGTCACCATCACTTGGATCCAAGTCTGACAAGTAAGATCTAGCTAAAGTGTGACCACTAAGCAATGAGACTGATTTTCTCCTGTGACTCATAATCTAGTTCAGAATACAGTTTCAAAAAGTCCTGGATCCTGCCAAAATAAAAGTGCCAGTACATGAAATAGGGGTATAAGAACATTTATTGCAGCACTGAATGTAGAGGCAAAAATTATTGCATGTGTGTCAGTAGAGGTATGATTGAAAAACTTGTGTTTTAACTCTACCACTAAAGATTATGTAGCTGCCACACAGAATGAGTTAGGAAAATCTTTCTCAAACTGTGTCCCTGGAATAGTAGCATCAATATTGTCTGGGAACTTGTTAGAAATGCAAATTACTGGGCCCTACCCCAGATCTACTGAATCAAAAATTCAGGGGGATAAGGCTCCATAATCTGCATTTAACAATGTTTCATGTGATTCTGATGTACGCTACAGGTTGAGACCTGGTGAGATAAGGGATGCCCTGAATTTACCTACAATAGGAATGTTTGAGATATGTTAAGTAATAAAAGCAAGTTGCAAACCAGTAAGGAACACTTACAGATGAACTAGATTGTGTGTGCCTATGTGTGCATGTGTGTAGAATAAATTACATGGTAGGTTTTTGCCAGACTTTTTATATGGATAGAACTGATGATGGTGGGTTAAGGATAGATGGAGAAGGGTGACAGGGTGGAGGGGAATATATAGATATGTACCTTGTATACAGCATCTAGAGAGATAGGTTTACTAACTGCTCTCCTCATTCTCTGGCTTTTATTCAAAGCCAACCTTGCATTCCTTTTAAATCTTTTATTCTTCTGTGAAAGCGAATAGTTTCTTTTTCTTCTGGAAATCTCATGTTAGACGTACTGTCTGTGAGTGAACAGCACATAGGCATACTTAATATGTGTTATAATTCTCCAAAGACCATGCAAATGTATGCTGGTTAAATGGCTGTCACTCAAGATTAGTACGACATATGTTGGTTTCTACATTTCCAAAGAAAAGAAAGCTTTGGATTGACAGCAGTCTTCCAGGAGGACAGATTCACAAAGACAAGTTTTTTCTTCTATGGACAAAATGTAAAGAAGTTAACTAAGCCCAAATGATCCTTCATGGGGCAATACCTGATTTTCACATGGTCTTATCTGGACTAAGTTGTGGGGGAAAAGTAGTTTATTTTCAAAGCCTTTATACTTTCATAGAAAACTGAAAATTTTAAGGATTTTCCAAGTAAACTCTGGGAAGAGGGAATCCTTGTGAGTCTTGGAGAACCCTGCAGACTACCCAACCTTCCAGCACATTCATGGCCCCATGAGAATGTCCCAAGTCTTTGCCTGCTTAGCAGGCTTATTCAATGACCCACCACGTTCAGCTCGAGCTGAAAATACTTGATACCCTTATTTAGGACTGAGTGGTCTCTCCCATGAGAATCAAAGCAAAGTGACAAAGGGAAGTCAGCGTAACATACCCATAGCAGACTCTGTTGGTGAAAAAAAGCAGAGGATTGTCAAAAGCACAGAAAAGCAGCAGGAAAGAGAAGCAAGATCAAGTATATATCTGACACAGATTGGGTATATCCCAGGTTAGGATCTCAAGCATTAATCAAGGCAATAAGGAGAACCTGCCACTTCAACAAACTTCCCTGGCTGCTGCCTGGTCCCACATTCTCAGTGAGATCTTTATAGGATAAGCAAAGACTATCCCTTTCTTACTGAATCAAAAAATCTATTGTGGTTCCTTGAATACCTTAGATCTGAACATCTCATGCATGTCTTTTCACATAATCAAATGTCAGATTGGTCTGCGGTCCTTTTGGCCTGCTAGCCCTTTTCCATCAGCACATGACATGAGGGGTCAGCTTGTTCGGTGGTGCTCAGTCTGGTGTGCTGGTACATTAGAAGCACCTAGGAAGCTTTTTTATTGCCAGTGCCAGACCCCGCCTTAGACCAATTCTATCAAAATTGTTGGAAGCAGGCAAAAGGGGAAGGTCTGGGCATTTGAAATTTTTAGAGTTTCCAGGAGTTTCCTATAAACCTAAGATAGACAACTACAGAACTAGCTGTTATCTAAGTTGCTAGAGGCAAGATTAGAGTTCTGGTGTGTAGTTGAAAGAGGTGAACTTCAAGGTCCTTTCCAAACAGAAGGGTCAGTGAATTTCAGAAAGCAGTCTGCTATGGAAATGATTTTTCACAAATAGCAGTGGAAGGGCTTCTTCAAGGTTAAAGAGAGAGACTTTGCAAAATGAATCGGAAAATCAAGCCCTCTAGCTAGACAATTCCAACCAACCAAACATAAACATAAATATGTATTTTGTAGTTGTGCCTATAAGCTTCTATAGAACCTTAATTTAGTTTTTTACCTAATTTTTTATTAGTCTCAAGAGTCTAGAAAATCAACTCTATAATTTGACACAGTACACTTCTTCTTAAACTTTATGTAACTCCTGTAACTATGAATAAATCAAGCATCAGTAGTCTCTGATTAATAAACACTCAGCTGTATTAACTACAAAATACATCAACTACATGAATAATTGAAACATCCAAGTTTTTCAGACAGTCCCTCAGTTCTACCAGAGGTAACTTATCAACTGGCCTAAATAGAATTACCCTAAATATTTCTAAGAAAAAATTTGAAGGCTTATTTATGTCTTCAAAGAGCTAGAATGAAGTTAGACATACTGTACTGCTTATTTCTGTAGCTGCATTTACCAAGTCCCCTGGCACTTATGCAAGGACACAAAAATAGAGAGATATTCCTTCTTACCTTTCTCACATGCAGCCTACCTTGAATTTTAGAAGGAAGTAGCAGGGGTGAGGGAGGCAGTAGAGGATAGTAACTGGAATTTCAAGGAAGTTACTCTTCACATTTTCAAAAGTAGATCACCCCTTTAGATCTCCTTGGCAAGAGGCAAGGGAGTTTGGAGAGTGTCTGACTATTAAACAAAATACAGTAAACCAAAGAATCTTAAAGAGCAGAAAACCTAGCAGAGGGATACAAGGAGAACAAGCACATGTTAAATGCTCTGAAAAAAATAAAACTTAGAGCATCCTCACACAAAGGTTTAATCTCAAGAGAAAAAAAACATGAAGAAGAATGCAAATCCATCCACCAATCCACTCTGAATCTACTGTGTGCTGAGCCTTGCAAGTGGTGCAATGATGAATCTGGGAAGGGAATTCTACGGGCAAAAGTAGGCCAAGTGAGAAGCTAGTATTTTTTTCCTGTAATGGTGATAATAATATTAATGTTATTAGTAAATACATGTTCCGTACTTACCAAGTGCCAGTGCTGTACTAAAAAAGCTTCTGCACACTTTTTCTCACCAAAATCCCAAGAGACAACTAGTCAGATCTATTCCTATTTTTTTAAAGATTTTATTCATTTATTCATGAAAGACAGAGAGAGAGAGACAGAGACAGAGACATAGGCAGAGGGAGAAGCAGGCTCCATGCAAGGATCCTGGTGTGGGACTCGATCCTGGGTCTCCAGGACCACGCCCTGGGCCTCCAGGACCACGCCCTGGGCCCAAGGCATCCGCTAAACTGCTGAGCCACCCAGGGATCCCCTATTCCCATTTTATAACTAAAGACTCAGAGACTCAAAGTGTTAAAGTACTTTGTCCAAAGACATCTAGAGAGAATTAATTGCTGGGTCTTCAAAAGTACATCTAAGGGGATCCCTGGGTGGCTCAGCGGTTTGGTGCCTGCCTTTGGCCCAGGGGCATGATCCTGGAGTCCCAGGATCAAGTCCCACTCAGGCTCCTGGCATGGAGCCTGCTTCTCCCTCCTCCTGTGTCTCTGCCCCCCCCCCATGTCTATCATTAATAAATAAATAAATCTTTAAAACAAAACAAAAAAAACCCCACAAAACACAAAAGTACATCTAACCTAGTTTAAACCCTGAGTCTTAAACAATTAGTGCATCTAATTGTAAGATCTGAGAAGACAAAAGACAATTTTATAGTGGTGACATAAACCCCTTTGATAAATCACGCAATCTATATTCTAGTGGAGCATCATTCAAAGTGGCCTTGCTTTGGGGTCTAAGTAGCCTGCTCCCTTGATGTTCCAACAGGACTGGTACCTCAACCCTCACGTACTGAGGCTACATGAGTCTGGGATAGCTGCTGATTCCCAGGATGGCATTAGGACTGCCACAGAGCACATTAGAACCCATAGCCACATTGGACAATCCAAAGTGCAGTGGGTGTTAAAGTGGCCACATTGAAAAGAGAGGCTTCAATAACTAACTAACTAAATAAATAAATAAATAAATAACTTATTACATATAGAAATATCAGTTTATGACCCAGAGCAGGGCAAAATGTCTCAACTGGCTCAGGTGTCTAGCTTTTGGTCTATGGTATAAATTAGAAACTCAATACCAATAACTGTCCTTAGACATAAGAAACTTTCTTTTCACATCAAAATCCTCATGGCTCTCAGGAAGAGTATGTTGTACATAAGGAAAGAAAGTAACTTGTTCACATAAGTACTATATAGTATAAAGGCCAGTAAGAACTTCTAGAGCCAGACTGCTTGGGTTTAGTTCCAAACTTCTCTTTCTAGTCATGTGACTTTCCTCACATCACACAGCCACTCTGCTTTAGGTAATGGCAAGTTTTGTGATAATAAAATGCACCAGTGCACTTAGAACAAAAATCAGCATGTAGTATGTGTCTAGCCACACAATTCTTCCTCCCCTTGTCTTATATTCTGCCTTTAGAGATTTGCTACTCAATGGGAAGCACTAGTCTTTCCTTTAATCTTTATTTACAATTCAAAGATCACATGGCCAGCACACATTAGCCACCACCACTTTAGCGTGAATTCATCTATCATATTGTTTTCTTCACTCTAATGGAGACAGCATCTGCCAGAGTAAACTTCTTACCAGGAGGATATGGAAGAGGGGCTACAAGGCACAAAAGGTCAAGTGAGCTAAAGGGATGAAGCACACAAGTTCACTAACTTACAGTTTTTCAAAGACCTAATCCCCTGAAAACTCAGATGCTGGTTTCAAATCTCTGTCTCCCAATCTCCTCAAAAAAAAAAAATAATTCTTGCTAAATCTATTTGCCTTACCTCTCAGGCTGGTTCCACAAAGCCTTTCCCATCCATCTTGATGAAGATGGCCCTTATACGACCCTGCAGTTAAACACCTTCTCTTTATGTCTATCTTACTGCCTCCACCTCAGGGGCCCCACCCCAGACTTACATGGTAAGTTTACCTTCTTGATGGAAGCATGTTGATTTTACCATTGTAGTACTCTGACTTCATTCACAGATATAAGGAGGCAGCCTTATAAAACCCTGCCACCTCAACACTCTGCTTAACCACTTTGACTGTTCATTTGCCAGGCATGACAGCCAATGAGCTGAAACAGAGCTATTGCTAATCTGGAAGAAAGCCTTGTCTTTTGGACCAAGCTCTACTGCTCACAAGGGACGTGGTCTCTTCTGATGCTCCCTTTTCTGAGCTTCTGGCTCCTCATCTGTGAAAAGAGGGGGCTGAGCTCCAATGGACTCCAGGCCCCATTCCAGAATGAACATCCTCTGATTAGATTTCCCAGCTTCCCTCTTTTCCTTCTGACCTTTGGCTCCAGGCTGTCCCAGAACAAGCCCATCATCAGAGAGGAAAGTACCAACTGCCCGCCTGCCAATCTGTGCTCAGGGCAAAGACTCTGCTGGGAGGCTGACAATGATCAAACACCCAGGGCTGGCCTCATATCATATGTCAGCTCAGCACAGTCTGAGAGGCTGCAAATGGGGACCTGGGGGACTAAGTATGCCTCATGCTGCTCTGCAGAACTAATAAGCCAGGACCCACTGACTTGGGTGCCTGCCCTCAGGCAGGCACCTCAGTAGTTTGCTCATCTGTCTCCTCACCTCCCTGGCAGAATTGAAAGACCTGATCTCTGAATTGAATGGAGCTTTAAAAACCTCAAACATTTGAACATCTCCAATGACGAGGTGCCCATGAATAATATTAACTAGCTGACCATTACTCAGTGCCAGGCACATATTGTCCCCTGAAATCTGAAAAGTCATACCTTAAGGTTGGGCCATGATTTCCCTGCTCTACACACATGGAAGATGTGGAGTGGTCTGGGACCTGCTAAGTCATACCCCGACAGTCTGACCCCAGAGCTCAACCAGGTGAACGCTGCACTGTCTGTAGTGCCTCTCTGGATTTCTGGAGCAGCTCCTACTCCCTTTAAAGGAAAGCTCTTCCTTACACTGAGGCAAAAATCTATCTTCCTATGACAGCTTCCTCCACACACACCCCCCTTTTTCTTTACTTGATCCTCTCCCAACATGGATAAAGAGATTCAAACCAGTCAATTGTAATAGTTTAAGATAAAGAACAATTAGACTAGATAACAGTAAACTATGGGGTTTCGCCTTTGTTCTCATACAGCTTCCCTTGCCAATTCGAAGGTGGCTCGATATGTTTTTCTCTCTCCCTCTTTGCCCTTTCTTTTTTCTCCAGCAGCATGTTAATAGAAGCCAGGGCTTTGATAATTGTGCAGCTAATTTCTAAATGATTGAAATGATTTATTATTATTCCAGTCAAGGAAAGTTTCTACAGGAGCTAGGACAGCTGGTAACAGTGCCCACAGAATGGGTATTATTTCATTACACAAAAGGTTGACATTCAGTGGAAATCACCATCAAGGAAAATATGGGGGTGGAGAATAGAAACATCTTTTGGTCAGAGGTCAGAGGACTAAACCATTCTCATTGAAATTACATTCTGTTAAATTACCCTGCCACTCCTCACATTCTCCTACACAACTCCTGTTTTGTGAGAACTTGTGATTCCCCTCGCCCCCAACAGAGATATGTTCTGGGGTGTTTCCTATTTAAGCAAGTTGCTAGCTCTGTGATGGTTTTTGTTCTCTGTTTTGTTTTCCTGTTTTGTTTGTTGTTTGTTTTAACAACCTCTGTGTAGCAAAACAGAATTAACTGAGCACAACTCACACATAGGAAACTCACTCCTCCTGAAACCACTGAGGAAATCAGCAGAGAATGCCTGTTTGAAATGCACTGTATTAGAACCACCCACCAATTGTCTCCACAGTGAAGACTTGCACCAATACTGCAGCCATCCATTCTCATCCCCATACCCCCTACCATATGTCCCTCCAGGGCTTGGGATGAGGGTGAGAGGTTACTATCAAGCCCTACTAGCTTTGGCCACATCTAACTAAGATCAGTAATGACATGTGCTTGGCCTTCTCAAACTGGCACAAGTTTCCTTGAGCCAGGAAAAGCTGGGCAAAGGGTATGTTAGGAAATCTAACCTCACCAATATTGGAATGGGAAATCCATTTAACACTCCAATGCTTACTATCTGCTATGACTATAGTCCTTAGTGCCCACAGGCCTTACTAAGACTGACTGACTAGCCACTCTGCCTTCTTGGAATTTAAATAGACCCCAGGTGCTCAGTTTCAACTCCAGCTCCATGAAGAATAGGACCAACCTCACACTTTCACCTCATCATTTCCACCATGACATGGCCAATAGACTCTGATGCTCTAGCCTCATTACAGTTTACACATTCCCAAGAGATTGGATGGCTTTTTTTTATCCCAAGAACAAATCTTCCTGATCTAAAAGACAGATTCTTATCATATCCCAGGATGTTGGGTCACCACGACTCATTACCACTGCCATCCAGAGACAAATTCAAATCCTTTCAATGCAAATCTAAATCTGCTCTGATCAAGCTTGGTGGTTTGAACATTTCCAGAATGTTTTGTCTAAATTGGTTTTTCCCAGCTCGCTCTGCAAGGACCACCCAGTACCATCAGTGCCACCTCTCCTTTCTCTGTGCACCTGTGAAAAAGGTAAAGTCTGGGACTCAGGCTACTCTGGGTCAGTTTTACCTGAGATGTTAATATGGTGAGAGCTGCCTAGAAAACCCCTCCCATTTTAGCAATCATCCCTATGAGACCTGAATGATTTGGGAAACAGATGGAATTTTATTGACCTGTGGGTTTAAAGCCATTGAGTGCATAGCTGACTGGATGACAGCCAGTACCTCAAAAGAGGGATCATCTGTTTTATTCAACAAGGTTTATAGCACCTAGCACAAAGCCTGGCAAACAGGAGACATCTGACAGACACTTGTTGATTAAATGAATAGATGTTTGAGCTGTAGTCCAGAGCACATCACAACAGCTGTGAACAGGTTCTTGAATGAAATAAACTCAGTTTTAAATCCCGATTGTATTATGAATTAGCTGCATGACAATGGGCAAGGATTATAACTAAAGTTTAGCTGCATCAATTATAAAATGGAAATAATAGCATTTGTTATGTGCAGGAGTGTATTCCCCAAAATCTGTACATTGACTCCCTAACCTGCAAAACCTCAGAATGTAACTATTTTTAGAGATAGGGGAATTAAAGATGTAATTATGTAAAATGGACTCTGATCTAATATTACTGGCTTCCTCAATTAGTAGTGGAGATTAGGACACAGGCATACACAGAGGAAAGACCATATGAAAATATAATGAGAGGATGGCCATCTATAAGCCAAGGATAAAAGCGTAAGAAGAAACCAACTCTGTTGACACCTTGACCTTTGAATCCAGTCACCAGAACTGTGAGAAAACAAATTTCTGCTATTTATGCCACCCATTCTGTGGTAATTGTTATGACAGCCCTAGCAAACTACTACAAGTATCTGTGATATCTGATGGGATGGTTGTTGCATTCTTAATATAGTACCTTGAACATAGAAAGTACCAAATACAGTGTAAATATTGTTATAATTAGCCACATATTAAATATGCTTCGGTATATAACTATCCTCATATTCTGGATCTTGGGATTTTGTCCATGCTCAAAATCCATTTTTTGCCATCCTCTTTACGCTTAACTTAAATCTACTCTGGTACATGTTGATTTACATATACATTGAAATCTTTTTTCTTTTCCATCTAAGAATAATTTTTGGACTGAGGAAACTAACATTATAGTGAGGAAATATCTAATTCTTAAATTTGAATAAAATCTGATTTTCTCTAGATTTTACTTAACTCACAAATAAGATCCTAATCATTTTCCTACACCCTAAAATGATATCAGATATTTTACTTAGATAGAATTTGGGTTACTGACTAATCGAAGAGAGCAGACATTCCACATTAAAGGGCTGGGTCATACATAAGGGTTGGGATCATATATGAGTCCCAGTGCAGTGATTCTCAGAACTCAGTGTCTTCAGATGGAGCTAGATCCAGTCAAATAAGACACGGGAGCAACTGCTATGCCCTGTGGGTATGAAGTCAGGCCTTCTACACATCTATTCACAGTGACACTAAATAACACAAAAGGGTAAGAAGAGCATACAAAGGACAATGACCCCCAAATGCTGTCAGAGAAAAATATGTGCCATGAGTATATTTCTTCCAAAGTGGGAAGGGGGAGATACTTTTTTTTTAAACACTGACACTTTAATGGTCCGGAGGCTATTAATGAAGACTAGTGTAGGACAAATAGACACAAAGACTATAAAACAGAAATAGAAATGCTCCTCTCAACTTCCATTGCTGCAAATTACCATCCAATCCTGTGATTCTATTGATTTACCTGTGCTATATCAAATTTTAATCACCATAAACCATAGACTAATACAGATCTGCCACCAACAAGTACCCTTAGCAGAAGACTTTGATTACTTTGGACACCTCTGAAAATTTTTTAAGACTGTCTAGCCTGGAAATCTGGAGATACAAGGAAGCATCTGAAAAATGTCTCTTCTGTTGGCTTTACAAAAAGTAGGTATGGTAGCCTGCTTTTTAGAAGTTAGGACTTTCAGAAAAGAAAGGAATAAAACAAAAAGGATATAGTTGCAGGGTTAAGGGGAGTAACTCCAGACAAGGATAACTACCCTAAGAAGAATCCTTTGAGAAGAAATGCTTTTGTTCCCTAAATTACTACAGATTAACCCTACGGTACCAGCATATCTTAATCCTTTAAATATTCTATTGATTGTTCCTTGTTCCCAATATATAAAGTCTAACTACACTAAGCCAGCATGTTCTAAACTGTGGGTTACAATAGTAGTTTATCAAGATGTTAATATATGTGCCCTTAAAAAGAAAAAAAAAAAAACAAAACAAAACTGTTCTTGATACAACTAGGAAATTTGCATATTCTGTCTCACATGAAGATTTATAATGCCCATAAAAATATTACATATATTCCTATAATTATGGAATTTGTTTAAAATGGTTTAATTCAGGGCTTTCTATAAAATATCTATTAATATTTCACAGAACGGTGCTCTGCAAATCAAGGTATGTGACATGTTGGCATAAATACTATTGTTTCTGTTACTAATATCCGTGTACATTTCCAACATTTCTCTCCAACTTAGAGAAGATAAGACATATACCTCATGCATACCTGAATAATCTATTTTTCCTCCAAAATACCCAGGAAATTCAGCAACAAGCACTTTATTTTTCAGCTCAGGCCAATAATACAAGAACCCTAAGTCATTTCTCCTACCATGTGTAGATATAACCATAAATATTTTTAGAAGCATCATTCACCATTAACAGAACTGGATAAAACTGACAACCTTGTACTTGATTGTACATCAAGGTCATAGTGCAGGGTAGGGCAATGGCCCCTAGAACTGAGTGACTCTGGATTTTATATCTAGATCTGTCACTGACCAGTCCTGTGTTAAGCTCCTAATCTCTGTCAGACTCTTTCTTTCTGATCACCAGATAAATTTTACAGTCATTCTAATGTCTGAAGTTCCAAGACACTATGAGCTTTAAATGCAAAAGTACAAAGTTGTTCAAAAATCTTACATGTTCCTACCTTAACTAGAGGCTTTAAGTATATGAAGTTATTTGGAAACAAAGGACAGAGACAAGGAAAGCCAGAGATAACTCAAAGTATATGGCCACATGGAAGGATCACAGGTGATTTCTGGTTTGTTCTTTCTAACTTATCTGTAGTTTCTAATATTTTTGCAATAAACAGGTATTACTGTTGTAAAACAAAACAGACCTACAAGAGTTTTATTTTGTTTTTAACTGTTCTGAGCCTTTAAGCAGTTTTCTACTGACTTGAAAACTTCATTGTGGGTGGCTAATCAAACTAAATGTTCAAATGTTCAATACTAAACTAAATGTTCAAACCAAAATCATCAATGTTTGGGATAAGCAGGACCAAGATGTAGAAAAGCATGAGGCCTAGCCTCAGCTCTATAGGTAGATGGTTAAATACATGGTAGGAATTTGAGACTTTGAGTGTTAAAGCCCTTAAGAATTGCTTGTAAAAATCAATGGTAGGAACGAAGTCACAGAAAGAAAGTGAGAGAGTAGGAAAGAGGATGGGAAATGAAAACACTGCTGCCTCATCAATCCACAATTTTAGCATCATTATTTGGGTTCCTGGTTTTTTGGAGACCCTGTTAAATACAAAAGGCCTCTGGGACACAGTGATTCTTGTCAGCCCCTTGCCTACTGAAAGCATGACAAATTAGTCTCAGGACAGGCAAGTAGGGGGGAAAAGAGCAAAAAGGAGATGTATGCAAATATTTCAGCTGGGGTTCTCAATCTTGGCTGCACATTAGCATTACTTGGGGATCTTTGACCTAGCTCATGTTCAGGTCCCATCCCAGAGCAATTGTGTTAGAACCTCTAGGCTTGGAACCCAGGCTTGGATTTTTTTTTAAGTTCTCTGGGTGATGGTGAGGTGTAGTCAGGATTCGGATACACAGGCTAGGTAAAACACAGGAATTAAAAGTAAACCTTACTGACTTTAATTTTGCTGAATGCATCCCAGAAACAGTAATAGTTTCATTTTGTGGACTATTTGAAAATGTTCAGATTGTAGGTGAATAAAGGTGAAACTGAGAATATAGTGAATTTATTCTCATTGCTGAATAGCAATCTAAAACAATAAAACAATAAAATGGCACAAGGCACAGAAATAAGATATACTATTTAACTAGAGGAACACTTAACTTCTTATTTTCAGCAATGTCTTTGATTTTGATAGTGAACAAATTCATGATGGTCACAATTCTCATTATATTTATGGAGAAAAAAGCCAGAGATTTTTCAGCACCTGTTAAGGATGTTGGTACAATCAGAATACATTTGCCTTTTTTTCTTAAACAAGCAAAAAGAACCTACCTCTGAACGAATCCTGAGGAGGAAATTATTTTCTATTCAAAAATTTTCATTTTCACCAAAAAAGAGGAAGTTCCAAGTTCAAAGACAAAATGAAAATGTATATTGACAAGGCTTTAGAATTTCATATGACTGGATTCTTGCTTGTTAAGGAATCTCTGCTGCCTTCAGAATTTCTAAAAAGTAATTTTCTCAAGTTCACATACCAACTTGTTGAAATGTCCTGTTGAAAGGGCTTTGCATCTAGATGGTATCCTTTCCAATATGTCTTCCTCCTTCCCTTTAAAAAATCTTCACATACTTTCTTTTCAGACCCCAATTAATCTAGCAAAAATTTCCAAGTAAATCAAAGAAAACTAGAAGCTAAAGAGAATATTTGATAATTATTAAAACAAAACAAAACAAAAATCATATTATGTTTTATAAACATGACTATATGAAGCATTCATTAGAAAACAGCCTTAAAGATCATGTCTCAGAATGTGTTCTATCACTCTTGAGTAGATCAATGCAGTGAGTAGATCAAATTTGTAGGTAGGACAAATTATTCCCTTCAAGACAATTTGTTTCTAACTAACCTCTGCATAATACCCACCTGAATAGCTTTATAGAAATGCAGATTCCTATGCCTCATTTAAAACACACTGAAATAGGATGAGAATCACTGGGTGTTATGTTGGCAAATTCAATTTAAATAAAATCTAAGAAAAACATACTGAATTAAACTGTCTTGGTTGGGGTGGGGGTCCCTTGGAATCACGCATTTTGCACACTTCCCAAATGACTCTTAGAAGTTCTAAAGTTAAAAAATCCTGTTCTAAGTGCAACATGGATTGTAAGAAAAGGTCAAGAATGCCCTAGCAATGCTGCGGTGGCAACATTCCACACTTCTTAGTTTTAATTAACCTTTGTCATTACCTCTAAACATTTATTGGACACTTTGTGCAAGAACAATTATAAGAGTTTTTTCATGTATCCACTTACATATAATGCCAACTTATGAGGCAGGTGCTAACAAAATTCCCCATTTTACCGATAAGGAAGTATAGGCACAGAAATGTTGAGTGATTCACCCAAAGCTACACATCCTACAGTTTGATAAAGCCAGGCTTTGAAACTAGGGCATTTGACTTTACCAGATCACTATAAAATCCCAAGTAAATAAAGAAATAAAGGTTTATTTTATTTTATTTTTGTTCAAGATTTTATTTATTTATTCGAGAGAGAGAGAGAGAGAGAGAGAGAGAGACAGAGGCAGAGACACAAGCAGAGGGAAAAGCGGGCTCCATGCAAGAGGCCTGATGTGGGACTCGATTCGGGACTCCACATCACACCTGGGCCGAAGGCAGGCACTAAACTGCTGAGCCACCCAGGGAAGCCCAGAAGTAAAGGTTTAAATTCACAATAACTGGTTCCCAAGGCTTTCTACCATACGAAAAGGGACAAGGTTGACTCTGACTATAACAGTCGGGTCAGTGTTTTTCAAAATGGGGTCTCTCCCCTGGGGTAGGTGACAGAACAGGGCTGGTTAAAAAATAATAATAATAAAATCCACATGCAGAAGAATGAAACTGGACCACTCTCTTGCACCATACACAAAGATAAACTCAAAATGGATGAAAGATCTAAATGTGAGACAAGATTCCATCAAAATCCTAGAGGAGAACACAGGCAACACCCTTTTTGAACTCGGCAACAGTAACTTCTTGCAAGATACATCCACGAAGGCCAAAGAAACAAAAGCAAAAATGAACTATTGGGACTTACTCAAGATAAGAAGCTTTTGCACAGCAAAGGATACAGTCAACAAACCTAAAAGACAACCTACAGAATGGGAGAAGAGATTTGTAAATGATGTATCAGATAAAGGGCTAGTTTCCAAGATCTATAAAGAACTTATTGGGATCCCTGGGTGGTGCAGCGGTTTGGCGCCTGCCTTTAGCCCAGGGCGCGATCCTGGAGACCCGGGATCGAATCCCACGTCAGGCTCCCGGTGCATGGAACCTGCTTCTCCCTCTGCCTGTGTCTCTGCCTCTCTCTCTCTCTCTGTGACTATCATAAATAAATAAATAAATAAATAAATAAATAAATAAATAAATAAATAAAAATTAAAAAAAAAAAGAACTTATTAAACTCAACGCCAAAGAAACAAATAATCCAATCATGAAATGGGCAAACGACATGAACAGAAAGCTCACAGAGGAAGACATAGACATGGCCAACACGCACATGAGAAAATGCTCTGCATCACTTGTCATCAGGGAAATACAAATCAAAACCACAATGAGATACCACATAACATTCTCATTCAGTGAGAATGGGGAAAATTTACAAGGCAGGAAACCACAAATGTTGGAGAGGATGCGGAGAAAAGGGAACCCTCTTACACTGTTGGTGGGAATGTGAACTGGTGCAGCCACTCTGGAAAACTGTGTGGAGGTTCCTCAAAGAGTTAAAAAATAGACCTGCCCTATGACCCAGCAATTGCACTTTTGGGGATTTACCCCAAAGATACTGATGCAATGAAATACTGGGACACCTGCACCCTGATGTTTATAGTAGCAATGTCCACAATAGCCAAACTGTGGAAGGAGCCCCGGTGTCCATCAAAAGATGAACGGATAGGGATCCCTGGGTGGCGCAGTGGTTTGGCGCTTGCCTTTGGCCCAGGGCGCGATCCTGGAGACCCGGGATCGAATCCCACATCAGGCTCCCGGTGCATGGAGCCTGCTTCTCCCTCTGCCTATGTCTCTGCCTCTCTCTCTCTCTCTCTGTGACTATCATAAATAAATAAAAATTAAAAAAAAAATTAAAAAAAAAAGATGAATGGATAAAGAAGATGTGGTTTAAAAAAAAAAAAGAAGAAGAAGAAGATGTGGTTTATGTATACAATGGAATATTACTCAGCCATTAGAAATGACAAATACCCACCATTTGCTTCAACGTGGATGGAACTGGAGGGTATTATGCTGAGTGAAATAAGTCAATTGGAGAAGGACAAACATTATATGTTCTCATTCATTTGGGGAATATAAATAATAGTGAAAGGGAATAGAAGGGAAGGGAGAAGAAATGGTTAGGAAATATCAGAAAGGGAGACAGAACATAAAGACTCCTAACTCTGGGAAACGAACTAGGGGTGATGGAAGGGGAGGAGGGCGGGGGTTGGGAGTGAATGGGTGATGAGCACTGAGGGGGGCACTTGACGTGATGAGCACTGGGTGTTATTCTGTATGTTGGCAAGTTGAACACCAATAAAAAATAAATTTATTATTATTTTAAAAATAAATAAATAAAATAAAATAATAAAATAAAATAAAATCCTTAGGTTCTAATCCAGTTTTCAATTGAAAACTGCACCAAGTTTTCAATTGAAGGGAAAAGAAATCCATATTTTGCCATGCTCCTCCATGTGTATAAGGTTATTCTTATACACAGTAAAGTTTCACTGTGTTAGATAAATATAAGCACACAGTAGCAAATTAAACTCAGATGATAAAGTTAATTTCCGTACTCTGATTATTGATCTAAAGGATAAGGTTAAGCTAGTGGTTCTCAACCAGGGGTGATCCTCCCTCCCATGGACACTGGACAATGTCTAAATAGACTTTTGGTTGTCAAAACTGGGACGTAGCTGCAGGGGGAGTGCGGGGAGTGCTACTGGTATCTAGTGAGTGTAGACTAGGGATGCTACTAAAGATCACATTAAGGATAGCTTAAAAAAGGAGAATAGCCTTGTCTTCTACTTTTCCTCAGCAGCAAATAGGGACAACTTTTCCAATGTCCCTATCTATCATTGCTACCATTCCACCACTGTTCCAATATTAATGCCTCCTAAAATACTCTCTCTCTTTTCAAAATAGCCAAATTTTACTGTTTCTTCAGGTAATACTACCTCCAAAAAATGTCTCTGTGAATTCTCCCACTCAAATCTCCCTTAACCTAAAATCAGGTTTCATTAAAAAATTAGATGACTAGAAATCATAAAACTTAGAGCTGAAATCAGAGATCTTCTAATCTACTCAAAAGTTTTCTAATAAGGGAAAGCTGAGACTTAGAATGGTTTTGGAGTGGTAGACATCAGAGTTTGAATCCCAGCTTTGTCCTTCACCAGATAGGAGACCTTGTAAAGCTATTTCAACAGTTTCATTTCTCCCTTACCAATTTCACAAGGCATTTGTGAGGATGTATAAAAACGCATATGTGATGTGCCCCATGTGGTGTTGGAGGTACAGGAAGCACACAGCACATTTCAGGTTCCTTTCCTTTCCTAGTGATTTTCAAAGACTTGCCTGAAATATCAAACTAACAATATCTCATACTTGACGTGCCCTAAATGTGATGCTAGTCAAGTTTTAACTCTAAGACCTCAACAATTCTTTGAGTTGGCCTCTACCATTAACTTCATTTTCACAGATGACAAAACTAATAAGAAGTATGAAATTTTTCTAAGGTTCCAGTACTGGTTAATGACAATGCCTGATTTTATAGCTTTGAGAGCCCAATTTCAGGCTACTCTCATTAACCATATACTACACTACCCAACAAAATGTGACAAGACCACAAGTCTCCTGATGCCAAGTTAACAGTTCTTTCTAAGGCATTCAAATTGGCAAAGAAGAAGAAGTCAAACTCTCCCTCTTTGCAGATGACATGATACTGTACATTGAAAACCTAAAACTCTACCCCAGGATTGCTAGAACTTATACAGCACTTTGGCAATGTGGCAGGATACAAAATCAATGCCCAGAAATCAGTGGCATTTCTATACACTAACAATGAAACTGAAGAAAGAGAAATTAAAGAATCAATCTCATTTAAAATTGCACCCAAAAGCATAAGATACTTAGGAATAAACCTAACCAAAGAGGTAAAGGATCTACACCCTAAATACTACAGAACACTTCTGAAAGAAATTGAGGAAGACACAAAAAGATGGAAAAATATTCCATGCTCATGGATTGGAAGAATTGATATTGTGAAAATGTCTATGCTACCCAGGGCAATTTACACGTTCAATGCAAACCCTATCAAAATACCATGGACTTTCTTCAGAGAGTTGGAACAAATCATCTTAAGATTTGTGTGGAATCATTAAAAGACCCCGAATAGCCAGGGGAATATTGGAAAAAAAAAAAAAAACAGAGCCAGGGGCATCACAATGCTGGATTTCAAGTTGTACTACAAATCTGTGATCATCAAGACAGTGTGGTACTGGCACACAAACAGACACATAGATCAATGGAATAGAATAGAGAACCCAGAAATGGGCCCTCAACCCTATGGTCAACTAATATTTGACAAAACAGGAAAGACTATCCACTGGAAAAAGGACAGTCTCTTCAATAAATGGTGCTGGGAAAATTGGACATCCACATGCAGAAGAATGAAACTAGACCACTCTCTTTCACCATACACAAAGACAAACTCAAAATGGATGAAAGATCTAAATGTGAGACAAGAATCCATAAAATTCTAGAGGAGAACACGGGCAACACCCGTTTTAAACTTGGCCCCAGCAACTTCTTGCAAGATATATCCATGAAGGCAAGGAAAACAAAAGCAAAAATGAACTATTGGGACTTCATCAAGATAAAAAGCTTCTGCACAGTAAAAGAAACTGTCAACAAAACTAAAAGACAACCTACAGAATGGGAGAAGATATTTGCAAATAACAAATCACATAAAGGGCTAGTCTCCAAGATCTATAAAGAACTTATTAAACTCAACAGCAAAGAAACAAACAATCCAATCATGAAATGAGCAAAAGACACGAATAGAAATTTCAACAAAGAAGGCATACACATGGCCAACAAGCACATGAGAAAATGCTCCACATCACTGGCCATCAGGGAAATACAAATCAAAACCACAATGAGATAGCACTTCCCACCAGTGAGAATGGTGAAAACTAACAAGACAGGAAACAACAAATGTTGGAGAGGATATGGAGAAAGGGGAACCCTCTTGCACTGTTGGTGGGAATGTGAACTGGTACAGCCACTCTGGAAAACTGTGTGGAGGTTCCTCAAAGAGTTAAAAATAGAACTGCCCTATGACCCAGCAATTGTACTGCTGGGGATTTACCCCAAAGATACAGATTCAGTGAAAAA
Organism: Vulpes lagopus; assembly: GCF_018345385.1. NCBI lineage: Eukaryota > Metazoa > Chordata > Mammalia > Carnivora > Canidae > Vulpes > Vulpes lagopus. Next base: position 90,310,354 of record NC_054828.1, on the reverse strand, counting down.
CTGAGACATCTGCACTCTAATGTTTATAGCAGCAATGTCCACAATAGCCAAACTGTGGAAGGAGCCTCAGTGTCCATCAAAAGATGAATGGATAAAGAAATGTGGTCTATGTATACAATGGAATATTACTCAGCCATTAGAAATGATGAATACCCATCATTTGCTTCGACATGGTGGAACTGGAGGGTAATATGCTGAGTGAAGTAAGTCAATCGGAGAAGGAAAATCATCATATGGTTTCACTCGTACGGGGAATATAAAAAATAGTGAAAGGTATTATAGGGGAAAGAAGAGAAAATGAGTGGGAAAAATTAGAGAGAGTGACAGAACATGAGAGACTCCTAACTCTGGGAAACAATCAAGGGGTAGTGGAAGGGGAGGTGGGTGGGGGGATGGAGTAACTGGGTGATGGGTATTGAGAGGGGCACTTGATGGGATGAGCACTGGGTGTTATACTATATGTTGGCAAATTGAGCTTCAATTAAAAAAAAGTATACAAAAAAAAAAAAAGAGTTCTTTCTATTACACCATGGATGTTGGCTTTGTCTCTCCAAGTAAAGACAGAGGTCATGACTTACGCTTATTCTCTTTCCTTTTCAATGGGAAGCTCATAGATGGTGCTCAATAAATATTTGTTGATTGACTGATAGAGAAAAGAAATGAATGTCAACCTGAAAAATTAATTTCCTCACACTGTCAGTTTGAATTAATCCTGTTACACATAGAATATTACACCTTGTTCTCTATTCTAAAACCAGCCTACAGATTAGGCTGAAGGAGGCTTGTTCAGTTTCCATTATTGTCTTGTGATCTTATAAAAACAGGTGATGTTTCTCTGAATCTACAGTAACAAACATGACTTGTGTACACACAGGCCAAAGGCATGATTAAGTGAACTTTGTTTCCACGGAAAGGCTGTCTTAATCCCTTGTGGTTAATAATGCTTCTGGGCTACAAATTCACCTTCCCCCCAACTGCAGATCCCTAAGGAAGATTAAAACAGGTCAAAGAAACAGTGTGAGCTTCAGTTCTTTACTGAAGGTCTCTCTCACTGCCAGCTTCAGGTAGCTATTACAGGAGGTGTCAGAGATAGAGAAAAATGGAAAATTTTGACTCTATCAGAGCCAAGGTCACTCTGTTTTCTGTTCTGAAATATCTGGAGACTAATTATTAGGAGAAAATAAGATGTGGAGGATGGCAAAGATGATATGAGCCCTTGTGTGGTCTTTCTCTGAAGCTACTCACCATTGTGTTTTGTTTGGCAAGGAAATAAAGTATAAGACTTAAATTCATTAAATTCTTCTCCTGTCTTCCATAGGAGGGGAAAGTGTTAAGATCTCCATTTAACAGACAGAAAATGGAGAGGAAAAAAAGAAAAGAAACAGAGGATTCACGGCCTGGAATTCTAATACCAATCAATCATCCTTGTATCCCAAGAGGATGGTACATGGGAGCTCCTTGGAGAAGTATAGATATTAAGAAGCAAAAGCAAGATTTAGCCAGGTTCCACACTGTGGTGGGGCCTAGTGTGTGTGTTGAAAGGCAGCAGCAAGTTATGAGAATTCACTACATGGTTCATGGTTGGTTTGAAATATTTAGCATTTATACTATACTATACTGTACTATACTATACTATACTATACTATACTATACTATACTATACTACTATAGTCCTATAATTCTGACAGAGGCTTCCTGTGTGGTCAAGTGGCCAGGCAATAAAAGAAATAAGTCACTAAAAGCTATTGCCCCAGCCCTCTGCCCTACTCCAGAAAAATGCACATCAATTAATTGGGAGCTCTGACAGATGTGCTCATTAAGGTCCATGGACCACATCACTGTACTGTTCCACAAAGGGGGCCTCCAGGGGTATGACAAGAAAGGTCGATGTGGTTGGATAAGGGAAAAGACATATGCAAGGGTGGACCACATACAGACATGCATTTATTTGCTTTTTAGAGAAGTAAAAAAGTAATTTTTATCATATTGTGGGCCTGTAACAAAGGTATACAATTTTTGTTTCTGCAGGCTATTAGTCTTCCTGCAGTTAGTGTTCTGAGGTCTTCCGGCAGAAAGATGCAGGAGCAGAATAATGCTATCTTCCTCCCTCACAACTGCTAGCAAGATTGGTGTCTCTTTTTTGTCCTTAATCAGCAGCAGTGTTTATGCTTGCTGGCCCTGGGTCATTCTCTGACTGGTGATAGTTATATCTCTGAGCTACAGCTTTGAGATTCACAACAATATCAAGAAGAATATGAGAACTAGTAATAGCAATGGTGGTGGTGATGATGATGGTGATAACATTTATAGCACACTTACTACTCACCAAAGTAGTTCTATGAATTTACATGATATCCTCCACTTACTCCTCACAAAAACCTATAAAGCCGATATTACTCATCCTCATATTGCAGGTGAGGAACTAGAGGCACAAAAAATATAAAATATCTTGCCCAAAATCACACAACCAGAAAGAGATGGCTTTGATAATTGAATTCAGTAGTTCAATGGTATTGCACAGAAATGAAAATAGTGTCCACATGTCTCCTCACTAGGGAAATGTGTTTTCAGTTCCAACTCCGCATAAAAGAAAACTTTGCTTGAGATAAAGTCCACCACCTGCCACACTAGCATGCAAAGAACACTGACTTCACAGCATGGTAGCTGTCAGGGAAAAATGGATAGAGAATCAAGATGTTGGAGTAGCATAATTCCACTACCTAGTGAATGTATAACTTTAGATGAGTTACTTGACCTATCATAGTCTTGGTTTCCCTATTCCTACCCATATCATAGGGTTTATTACAAAGAATAAATCCAATCTTTGTAATTAAATGAAACATAAGACCTACCACATACTCAAAACTCAATAATTGGCTGTTAATTATCTTAGCATCATATTGAAAGAGAGCCAATGGTATATCAAAAAAGATGGAGAAAACTTTGATGAAGAGCAAGTTTTGACTACAACTTCTCAATGATTATTAATTAGAACTCTGAATGAAGAATTGAGAATTCCAGTATTGATAGGGTGGCTTAATTTTTAGGGAGATTTCATAGGCTTGTCAAAATCCTGCATAGACATAACTTTAGACATACTAAAGTTACAGACATACATACATTTAGGCTATTAGCAGTTTCTAGTAAAGAAAGAAATGTAAATTGGTCACATAGGCCAAAAATAGAGTTTGTTGGGTGTGTAATGGAAACAAAGCAAGACATTAAGTATAGATGTTTACCGCCTTTCCCACTCCTCCATCTCCTGAGGAGGCAAGTTGCTTCGATACGGAGATGCAGTAATAGGCAAAGATGAAGAAGTAAAGCCATAAATGAGCAGAAAGTGGAAATAAAGATACAGAGAGAAGAAGGGGAATTGGGGAAGAAGGTTGTAAGGATGGGGATTCCGAATACAATAGGAGCTAATACTTCATGAGAACTTGCCAAGTGCCAGGTCCTTCTCTATGATTGTAGCATTTAAACTGCTCACTCTTACAAGTATCCAATCATTATTTTTATTCTACAGATAAGCAAACTTCTTTACAGAGTTTAAGTAACTTAAGGACAGCCCAGCTAACAACTGTTAGAACCATGATTTAAATCAGGCAAATGTTATTCCATATCTGCCATTGGTCACTCAGTATGCCATATTAGCAGAGACTGGAGTGGTAGCACAAAAGAAGGAAATGTGAGGAAAAGAAGGGCTTACTAAAGAGAATTTTTAAAGCAAATTTTGGCCATATAAACCTTTTCACCCCTTATACAGTCCCAGTTAAAACTTTAGCGTAGATCCAATTTTTCTAATGCTTTTTGAGACAGACCTATGCTTCTTTTAGGATATGTGACTCTTACAGAGACTGGTCTTAGGACTAGATCAGGACAGTCCATTCATATTCAGGTTACAAATACAAATACACTTCTCATTATCTCTGCAGATTGAGGATTCAGTCATTTTCAAAAAATATTTATTTTTGGAACTTTGGTAAAGGCCTGAATTTAAATGTAGATATCTAGAATAGCCATTCTAGAAAACAGTATGGAGTATCCTCAAAAAGTTAAAAATAGAACTACCTAATCACCCAGAAATTGTGCTACTAGGTATTTATTCAAAAAATACAAACATAGTGATTTGAGGGGGGACATGCACCATATAGCAGCAGTGTCCACAATAGCCAAAATAGAAAAAGAGTCCAGATGTCCATTGACAGAGAATTGATAAAGAGGATATGGTAGATAGATAGATAGATAGATAGATAGATAGATAGATTGATATATTATATTATATATTATGTATATATTATACATATACATATATAATGGAATATTACTCAGACATCAATAAAATGAAATCTCATTTCATATGACATAGATGGAACTAGAGGCTATTATATTCAGTGAAATAAGTCTGTCAGAGAAAGACAAATATCATATAATTTCACTTATATGTGGAATTTGAGAAATAAAACAGATGAACATAAAAGAATGGAAAAATAAGATGAAATCAGAGAGGGAGACAAATCATAATAGACTCTTAAACACGGGAAACAAACTGAGGATTGCTGGGGGGGGTGCATGGTGGAGGGATGGGATAACTGAGTGACGGACATTAAAGAGGTCACTTGATGTAATAAGCACTGTGCATTACATGTCACTTATAAATTACTGAACGCTACCTCTGAAACTATCAGTCAGTCAATCTAGGATCCCCCATCTCTATTGTGACTAAAGACAGGTAAGCAGGCTCATGTAAAAAGATAGAACTAGCTAACCCATGTCTGCCTGACCTGCCCCCTGCAAGTTCTGATCTCTAGATTTTCCCCTAGGGAAAGAGCTCACATGAGCGAGTTCCCTATCTCTTGCTTCTCCTGAACTGGGCCTTTGATACTTCCTTATTTTCTTTTATCTTTTCTTTTCTTTTTTTTTTTCTTTTTTTAAGATTTTATGTATTTATTTGAAAGAGAGAGAATGGGCAGGGAGAGGGGCAGAGAGAGGAAGAAGCAGGGTCCCCACTACACAGGAAGCCCATATGAGGTTTGATTCCAGGACATTGGGATCACAACCTGAGCTGAAGGCAGATATTTAACCAACTAAGCCACCCAGCTGCCCTCTCTTTTATCTTTCTGATCCTTAGGCTCAACTTATTGTATGTGTGATCTTTGACATCCATTTGACCTCCCAGTTCTGTCTCTATTTCTTAACTAAAGCCATCACTCATCTAACCTGTGATATTTGTCAGACTTTCCGACTCACTAAAGCCCTTCACAGTTTCATATCTTAGGATTGCATCACAGAAGTCACATTGGATCACAGAGACAAGGGATCAAAGTGTTGTCTCTGGGAGAGAGTTGTAATTTTTTTTAAAAGTTTTATCACTGAAAGATAAGAGTTTTTTTTTTTTTCAAACAAACATGAGCTTCTGAGAAAAATCAGTTCATCATTAATGCATATTCAGTGTACTCTCAACAAAACTGTCTTTCCTTCCCATCTGTATTGACCTTCAATTTTACCTCTTTAACTTCAAATCCTGGAACAAATTGGTCTTCCCTTCTCTTCCCTGAAAAATGAACTTCACAAAAGAATCAGGTATCTAGCCAGAGCAGCAAACAGAATACCTCACCGAAAAGCAAAGAGCAACTTCTCCAATATTTTTTTTAAGGTCTCAGGATAAATAGAAGTTTCAAAATGGTACCCATTGTGCTAATTCTCATAAGGGCACAAATATTCTGACTCTCCTTCCAGTTACAGGATAGGATTTAATTCTGCAAGTACTTGAACTTTCTCTAGTTGACAGAATGCTAGGGGAAGGATGTGCCACTTCCAACTGGCAGCATTACTTTCTCCTCCACTACAAATACTGGCATGTTTCAGTCACAAATACTGACTACTCAATCAGTCTAAGTTCCAGAGTAAGGATGACAAGAAGTAACAGGGGCTCCCAAGTAACTCTAGAACTCTCGATGGACATGTAGTAGGAAGAAAAATCAGATCTATGCTATTGTAAGCCACTGATGATGAGGGTTGTTTATTACCACAGAATTACCTAGCCCATTCTACCCACTACCCTTGAAGTAATTTGAGATCACAAGATAGAATGTGAGATCACAGGATAAAAGGCCCTTCTGTAAAGGGATATCAGATATGTTTTTATAGCATGTAGGTCACAAATTCACCAAGTGTTCTCTTTGCTGCTCAGAGTAGACATCTAACTCCTCTTTTGAAGTTCTATTTTCCCTTCTTCATCTCCCATCAACAGTAGGGAGATAGGTCTTCAGTGGTGTACAACAAAGCCCTTAAGGAATAATCTTAGGGACAAAGAAAAGTACTAACTTTCCACCAATATGTGATCAGTCTTATGCCAAAATATTAATGTGGGCATCTTACAAGGAATACTAATCAGCTCATGATGGCCATGAATTCAGTATTGATATAAATATCTCTTATTTTTTTAAATCTAAGATCTCCATAAACATTTGGAAAGTTCCTGTCCTAAAAAGGCAATGATCAAATGGAATTCATCCCTGGGATGCAAGGGAGGCTCAACATATATGAATCAATAAATGTGATACACAGTAACAGAATGGAGGATACAATCATATGACCATTTTAATACAAGCAAAAACAAAGCATTTTAACAAAATTCAACATCTTTTCATGATAAAAACAACCTACAGATTAGGTATAGAAGGAATGTACCTCACCATGGTAAAGGCCATATTTGAAAATCCCACAGTTAACATGATACAAAATGGTGAAAAATTAAAAGCCTTTCCTCTAAGATCAGGAACAAGACAAAGCTGCCTACTTGCATCACTTCCATTCAGCATAGTACTCTATATCCTAGCCATAGCAATTAGTGAAGAATAAGAATAAAAGGCATACAAATTTGAAAGGAAGAAGCAAAATTATATGTCTGCAGGTGATATGATCTTATATACAGAAAACCCTAGACTTCACAGACACACAAAACTGTTAGAACTACTAAATGAATTCAGTAAAGCTGCAGAATACAAAATCGACATACAAAAATCAGTTGCATTTCTATATACACTATCAATGAGCTAAGTGAAAATGAAATCAAGAAAGCAATCTCAATTAAAAGAGCATCAAAAATAATAAAGTACTAAGGAATAAATTGAACTAAGGAGGTGAAAAGCCTGTGCACTGAAAACCATAACACAATGATGAAAAAAAACTGAAGACAAATAAGTAGAAAGATATCTTTTCATGGGTTGAAAGAGTTAATATTGTAAAGATAAATGTACTACACAAAGCAATCTACAGATTCAAAACAATTCCTATCAAAATTTCAATAGCATTTTTTACATAAGAGAATCTTAAAACTTGAACTATAAAAGACCCCTAATAGCCAAATCTTGAGATAAAAGAAAAATGGAAGCAGCATACTTCCTGGATTCAAACCACATTACAAAACTATAGGAATCAAAACAGTATGGTTTTAGTACAAAAACAGACACAGGGACCGGTGGAACAGAATAAAGAGCCCAGAAATAAACATCAATCCATGCATATAACATCAACTAATTTTTTACAAGGGTACCAAAAACACATAATGGGAAAAGGATAGTCTCTTCAATAAATGGTGTTGGGAAAACTAGACATCCACATGCAAAACAATGAAAGTTGGACTCTTTATCTTACAACACTCACAAAAACTAACTAGAAATAGATTAAAATCTTCAATGTGAGGCCTGAAACTGTATTAACTCCCAGGGGAAAACATAAGGAAAAAGCTCCTTGATATTGGTCTTGGCAATGATTCCTCAGATAAGATACCAAATGTGCAGGCAACTAAAATAAATAAGTAGAACTACATTAAGCCGAAAAGCTTTCCACTGTAAAGGAAACAGTCAGTAAACTGAAAAGGCAACCTATAGAATGGGAGAAAACATTTGCAACCATCCCTCTGGTAAGGGGTTAAAGGAACTCATACAACTTAAAAGAGGAAACAAATAATCAAATAAGTTTTTTTTTTAAAGTTAAAGACCTGAACAGATATTTTTCCAAAGAATATATAAGAATAACGAACAGGTAAATGAAAAGGTGCTCAACACCACTCATCATCAGGGAAATGCAAATCAAATCCACAATGAGATATCATCCCTTACCTGGTAGAATGGCTGCTACCAAAAAGACAAGAGAGGATGTGGAGAAAAGGGAATGCTTGTTCACTGTGGGTGTGAGTGTAAATTGATACAACTGCTACGGAAAACAGTATGGAGCTTCCCCCAAAAGTTAGAAATATAACTAACATATGACCTAGCAATCTCACTCTGGATATGTATCTGAGAGAAATGAAATCAGTATCTCAAAGAGATAGCTGCATCTCAATGTTCATTACATTACTATTCACAGTAGCCAAGACATGGAAATAACCTAAGTATCCTTTGACAAATGAAAAAAGAAAATGTATATATTTATAAGTGAAAATATATATACATATAGAAAATATATATAGAAAATGTATATATGTTATTCAGCCATAAAAGAGAAGATAAAAGAAATAAAAATAATAAAAAAAATAAAAAAAGAGAAGAAGAAAATGTGTATATGTTATTCAGCCAAAAAGGAATTCTTCCATTTTTGCAACAACATGGGTAACACTGGAAGACATTATACTAAGAGATATAAGCTAATCAGGCAAAGACAAAAACTACATGGCATCACTTACATGTGGAATCTAAAAACACCAATTTCATTGAAGCAGAGAATAGAAGCAGGTGTTTACCAGTGGCTGAGGGGAGAGGAAAATAGGGCACAATGTTTCAGTTACAGGATAAGTTTTGAGAATCTAATGTACAACCTGAAGACTATACTTAATAATATGGTATTGTATACTTGAAAGATTTTAAGTGTTCTCACACGAGAAAAGTTAACTATGTGAGGTGATGGATGTGTTCATTATGTTGATCTTGGTAATCATTCTATGTGCATGTGTGTGTGTGTGTGTGTGTGTGTGTGTGTGTGTATCCACCACACTGTACATCTTAAATATATTCAATTCTATTTGTCAATTATTCCTCAATAAAGTTGAACCAAAACAAAACCAAAAAATGGCATTATCATTTCCGGTTTAATAGGATTCCATGGGAGAAGAGGATTGGCTGTCCCCTAGTTCTGCATTGCCATGTTTTAAAAGTGCTGATGTCCATTGTTCTTTTTAATCACTCTGTGATTGTTAAGGCCTCTAAGAAAATATTTGCAGGCTGCTTGGATAGTTATGATATGACCAATTTCCAAACGGAAGGAAGGAAGGCACAATGGATACATTACTAATCACCAAACTTATTCTTTTCCAGACTTTGCTCAGATGTCATTTTCTCGCCTTAGCCTCTTCTGAAAACTAAAATTAAAATTGCAATCCCCAACCCTAGTCTCCATTACTGCTCTACATTTGCTCTATTCATAGCACTTGGCACCTTATAATTATTAAATAAGTCACATGTTTGTCTATTATTTATTGTCTGTCTCCTATAGTTAAAATAAAGTTCCCCAAGAGTGGAGAGTTCTGTTTTGTTAATGGACATATCTCACATGTTCAGAACAGTATCTGGCACATAGCAGGTGCTCAATTAATACTAGCTGAATGGAAATTAAATTAGGATGGTAGAAATTTGGCTATACAATCACATCTGTTTCCAACTAGCAGTGTGGCATCTCTTGGGAAAGCAGCTTCCCTTATCTTCCTCACTGGACTGTTCCAAGAATCAGATGTATATTGATGAAAATGTTTTTGAAAAATATAAAAATATTAAATATTAAAGTGCCATACAAACATTAGATGTTATTTTCAAGCACATCTGCATACAAGGCTTCATTTATTTACATAATTTCCTTTTTTGCAAATATCTTAACATTAAAATGCATCGGTAGAAAGAAAAATAAATTGATGATGAATTTTAACTGACTGCCTTCGTTGCTAAGGTAAATCGCTTGTTATAAGATACCCTGGCTGCAATTGATGCAGCTGGCAATAGGCCTTAAAGTAGTCAAGGAATTATTTAGACTTGGAAAAGTCTAGCTCATAATTGCATGATATATTCAATATCATTATTGTCCTCACTTCCCACCCCTACTGTGTTCACTCATATAATTTTCAGTGAATATTTTATTATCAAAAACAGAAAGGGATTTTAAAAATATCCTCGAAAATCCTTAAAAATATACCTCAAGTAACAGTGGCAACAGACTGGATCAGAGAATGACAGTTGCTCAGGCTTGGAAATGATACTCCCAGACGGAGCACAGGAAGCAGTAGTCAGTACAATACCAACATTCGCCCCTCTGTGAGCCCTTCCAGTTAAGAGGGTTTTGTGTGGGTTTGTAGATATTTAGAATGCACCTTCAGAGGAGCTTTTTCAGGTTGCAAGTTGAGTACCTTAACATAGATGAATAAGAAGTGTGTGATCGTGGGGTACACATGTAGCAGTTTCATGGTTTAGTAGTTAGTGATGAATCTTGGGAGGAAAAAATACATTGGCAAAAAAATTATAGCAGAGCAAAAATCTCACACAAGTCTGTTTCTGATACATAAGAAACAGACAGTATGAAGAATACCAAGGATAGCATGACTAACCATGGCTGAATCAAACTTGTGTTAGAGGAATTTCTTTTTTTTTTTAAAGATTTTATTTATTTATTCATGAGAAACACAGAGAGGAGAGAGAGAGAGAGAGAGAGAGAGAGAGAGAGAGAGAGGCAGAGACACAGGCAGAGGGAGAAGCAGGCCCCATGCAGGGAGTCCGAGATGGGACTCAATTCCGGGTCTCCAGGATCACGCCCTGGGCCAAAGGCGGTGCTAAACCACTGAGCTACCTGGGCTGCCCAGGAATTTCTTTCTTAAGGTAGTCAGGCTTGCTCTATGCCACACACTGTAAAAGGTTAAGGACTTTTTTTAAGGTGTAAAAATATCTGCCAGAGAAAAAATAATTAGTGACAACTGAGAGCACTAGAAAATTCACCTCTTAGGTATGCAATTATTGGTTTAAGCAACAGGTAAAAATTAAAACATAAATCCTTCAAAACAGATATGAAAGTAAATATTCCTGCCCTTTTTTCTCATAAAGAAAGCCAAATGATATTTTTCATGGACTGGATTATATCCCCCAAATTCATATGTAGAACCTTTAGTGTTGTGGCCATATTTGGAGATAGGGTCTTTAAACAATGAAGTTACTGGTAGAGTGAGCCCTAGTCCAACCTGAATGGTGTCCTTATGAGAAGACTAAATTCAGACACACAAAGAAACACCAGGGGTGTGCACACACATAGGGAAGACCATGTGAAGACACACTGAGAAGGTAGCTGTAAGCCCAGGAGAGAAGTATCAGGAGAAACCAAACCTGCCAGCATCTTCCTCTTGGACCTCCAGTCCCCAGAACTGGGAGGAAATAAATTTCTGTTAAGTCACTCAAGGTGTGGTACTTTACAATTGCAGCCCTAGCAAACACATATAGGACCTATACCTTAGGATTGTCCATTTTATCAAGTAGATTCAGAACAAAATTCAGGAAAAAAACTTCCAACTAAATAAGTAGATTCAGCAAATAAGCATTGACTTACTACTAATTAGGTACTCTGGACTCCCTTTGACAAGGTAATTTGGAGTCAAGTTTTAGTAAGTTGACTGCCATGACATTTGAAACTTTATCCATATTTTAGCATTAAAAAAGAATAAAGTTGATTCAAAGTAACCACCCCCAAAATTACTTTCATCATGTCAGCCCCTTTGGTTGCTTTCTATAACCAAATATTTACCAGAGCAATGGCAGGAATGAAGGCTCAGAGATAACAAGTTTGTGATATGTCAGAGCACTAGCACGAGAGTTTGTGGAGTTTTTGTCTTTTTTTTTTTTTCCTTTGTAAGAAAGTAATAAAAAAACAAAGGTAGACCAAGACCAGGCCAATCTGGGGAATTCTAACCCAAATTTAACTCTCAAATAATAAGTGCTTATTGAGCATGGTCCATTTTCTTCTCTGCATACATATCTCCAAGCATGTTATTATCTACTTTCTCTTTCTGTACCTGTATCTGGCCTTTTTCATCAGAGCCTTAGCTTCACCCAGCTGCCTTAAGTAAAGAGAAATCAGTGAACGTATCCCAATGAGGTATTTCTATTTGAACAACAGTTAAGTATCCCCTTCTGGAAGGAGTTTCAGGCTATTAAGATGTTCTCTAGGTGGTGTGATTTTAGGAAACATTAAAGGTCATAGTGAAATCATTTGGGGACAAGTTTTCACCCACTTACTTACAGGGAGAGAAATTAGTGAGTAATTGTTTTGAGTAACAGAAATTTCAGAGGTAATTTTAATTAAGAAATAGACCTTCAACCTATTTGTCATCTGGTCATTTTATTCAGATAAAATAATGTCTATTACTAACTAACCAATGTAAGTAAGGAGCACTAAATGCATACAATTACATATTTATTTTACTTCAAGATTACAGAGAAGTGATCTTGACTAGGGACTATTTTGTCCCTTAGGGGATCTATGGTGATTTCTGTTGGATTTTTGGTTGTCAGAACTGGAGGACAAAGTGCTACTGGCATCTGGTGGGCAGAGCCCAGGGATGCTGCTGAACATCATACAGTGCATGGGAAAGTTTCTCACAACAACAATTTATGAGCATAAAATGTCAACAGTGAAGAAGTAGAGAAACCTAACTGTAATTATACTTTCTGCATTAAACACTTTGATCTTTATGATCTCTATGCATGTATAAAATTTCATTCAAAGTAGAGGAGATCAGCTCTTTTAAAGTCACAATCACCCACATGTTATTCCAGAATGATATGTAATCCCAAGTACACCACAGTAACAGCTACTAACACTTTAAGTTTCTGCAAAAACCATAAATTTCTTTGAACAAAGAGTTGAGTCCTTTGAAAGATACTGTGGAAGATAACTTAATAAGTTATTGTGGCTAGCAAATGACAAGCAACTTTGTGAAAATGAAAATCTCACTTAACTGACTTCCTCCTTGGAGGAAAACTTGTAATGGAAATAGTCACTTCACAGCGAAGTTCTCTAAGACAGGCTGAAGAAATATTAGTTTCAATATTCTCCTTGTGGATTTAGTCTTGGACTTTTCAGGGCAAGAGAATCACTTGCACAAATGTCATTAGTACTTTTTGACCGTGAGAAACGATTCAGAATTCTGTGGTAGCCATTTATTGATGGTATTTGAGAAAAAGCTCTTCCTCTAAAACTCTAGTGAAGCAACTGGGACAAAGGCTGAATTGTTTTCATTTTGAAGAAAGCAATTGTTACTCTCAAAATTCCAGGCAAAAATCAAACAAAGAGAATTCACTGGATATTAGATTCCTCCCTCCCTCAAAAAAAAAAAAAATCAGGGGAAGTAGTAGGCAATAATATCACCAGTATTTGCAGAAATACAAGGCACTAAAACCTACAGATATATTTAATGCATATTTAAAGGATTTCTGGTGATAGGAGGACCATGGGGATAAATAACAGAGGTCAAACAGAGTGTATGAAGTCAGTGAGAGGGAAAAATGGTCCTCAAGGCAAAAATTCAAGGGCAATGAAATAGCAAGATGCCAACTTAGGAATCTGAGCTGTGTCAGGTAGAGCAGTTAGTGGAGGCAACCAAATTCCCTGCCTTCCTGCTCAATAAACCTTTCTCTTCCCACTTTCCTCCAAAATGAAACCTCTCCTGCCTCCGTGAGCTTCTGATCTTGCCATGGCAGCTTGAACCACACCTCTTGCACTGTACCTAACTGTATTTCCAGTTTCCTCTGCAGGAATGTGATCTGTCCTCAATCCCTGACTGTCCCTTAAATGAGAGTCTGGCTATGTCTTTGCCAACTCTGCACTTTACCTGGGCTAGTATGATTCATTTCCCATACAGGGCAATGGGGGGCCCACCTTGAGCTTCTTCCCCAGATGGGCATAAGGGTAAGATGTTAGAGGACCACTGATTGGAACAAAGACCTGCCTGGAATCATATTTATATAATGGGCATGTGAAAAGTATGCCAATTTGAATGTAAATTGCAAATATGGTTTTTTTTTAAAGCTCCAAGTAACATACTTGAAGGCACCTACTTGAAAGGACTTGACTTTTTGAGCTACTTGATTATGGGATCAAAACAGCCTCCTTAGCTGGGTGCGTTGCAGTGAGATAGGTCAATCACTGCCTATTTTTAGTTTGCAAAACTACTGATCCATAGGAGATTCTGCTGCCCCGCTGCCGTTAACAACTTCCATACTTCTGTCTCCACGTGGAAACTGTCATAACATTTTACAGAAAATCTGCAACGCCATTCCTCATACAGGCAGTCTGAAGTGCATTTTTGCCCATACGTTACAGGCTTCAACTTCAAAGCATCTTGTGTTTTGAAATTAAGTTACAAACCAACTTCTTAGAAAATTTAAAATAAGAAAACAAAAAATAAGAAAAACTACGTGGGTAGGTGAAGGAAGCTGGTGAGACTGATGTCTTGGATCTTTCCACATAAACCTGGTAAGGGAATCATTCACTTAGGACATTTTAGAGACTTGGAAAAATATGTTTGTATTTTCAGTCTTCCAAGAAAACATTTAGGAAAAATAAATCATAGGCCCCTATTGTTTTAGCATAGAAAAGAGCAACTTGTCAGTCTAAATAAGAAACTATATTTTGGTGGCAACTGGCATCATATGAAAATATTGACTCAATTCCCAGGTACCTTGGATATGTGAAATTCATACTCTGTGAAAACTCTAGAATATCTGAACAGGAGGGCAGCAATCTGATTGGAAATGGAAATGGGCAAATTTCTGGAGATGTATTTGTATTACAGGCAGTTTTTACTTTGATTATGTACTAAAAGTCAATTAAAACATTTTTTTCCTTAGATATGCTCAGATTTTATCTTACATATGATTGAAAAAAATATTCTTTAGATAAAAGAATTCATGTATATGTCTAACATACATACCCACACACTCATATATGATAGAGTGGCTTTGAGGGACAGAGAATACTTTGTGAAGATTGGAGTGGGGTATGCTATAGAATGCCATACCACCTGCTGTTCCTTGGCACCATTCATGACTATTGGCATTCACCAGCAGGCACTAATAAGCCTGCAGAAAAAGAGAAAAAATGCAAGCTTTTAATTCATATAAACAAGTTATATCATAATAATTTAGCTAATATGTATATTTTTCCCTATGACAGGCATTGACCTCTATCCTCTCTTTATTTCCTACCTATATAATCACCAAGTTGATTAATAGCCATTCAAACCTATCTTTCAGACACTGGGTCAGTCACAGATAAAAGCCATGGAAGTATGATAAATAATGATGGAATCCACATTTTTGGTTACTTTATGCTCCAAGACAGCTTAGTCATCAACAATACCCCAAGCTTCAGTTGTGTGCTTAGTTGAATCAAAAAGGTACCAGTAAACTATTGCAGTGACATGTTCTTATTGTAGTCCCCAAATTTCAGTTTCAATCACAAATGCCTTCTAGAACAGGAGAATTATTTGGGTTTTCCCTTTTCATAGAATCTTAAACCACGAAAGGTCCTTAGAATATAGAATCTCAGAGATGGACAGGACCTAAATGATGAGATGCCAGATGCAAAGTATGAGGGGCAAAGGATTACAGTGATTCTCACAGCCGTAGGGTAGATCATTACACCGTCAGAGAAATCCCAGTCATCAGATGCAAAGCACTCAGTGTTGATTTTTAAGGTAAGGGTTGAAAGTACATATATGCTGAGCCTCAGGCTGGTCACAGGCCTCTGTAAAGTTAAACTCCACAACCTTCTATAGCTAACGGAGTAATGATAATCTGAAAACTTGTTTTTAGTTCAAAAGAGCAATGTCCCAACGTACCATCCCTCTCAAACTATGGCTCCAGGCTGGCTAGGAGGCTTTGTAATATAAAAAGCTCTTAGAGCTAAAAAAGACTGAACACATGAGCATTGGAGTATTTTTTCCTGGACAATTAAAAACTTCTTGGCATTCCAGGAAAAAAAAAACACATCATTTTTAATGGGGTTCAGTTTTTCATTTTTTGCACTGAAGAGGTCTGACCTTAATAATGTAAGGTTATACTACCCAGCAAAGTCTCTGAGTTAGCTGGACTAAATAAACATACCTTTAAAGAAAGATAGAAAACACAACTCAGGAGAAAACACGTACACACGCACATACAAGTATATATACATGTGCAGAGAACGGTCATTCCCCACATGGATGATAAAACAATACATCTCATTATCGAGTAGAACAAAAGACCAAATATCTCCTACTCATCTGTAGCAGTGACACTGAATGTCACCCTCCAAAATCTGACCTGGCCGCACCACAATCACAGCTCATACCCTTCAGATTCTTTAGAATCTTTCTAAAACATAATAGTACTACTTTTTGTCAACTCTAGAGAGTAGACTAAGAGAATATTAATATAGTGCTGGGTTATAATTTTATTGTTGTGAGGACAGACTATTAATAAATGTAAAAGGCTAATGATTATAACAATAAATATAAATACATATACATAAAAGGAGAGGGGAGGGAGAAGGGAATTCTATCTGTAGCACTCACTTATCAGCAGGTGATTTGGATGACTTTGATCAGGCTGCTTTTAATTTCCTTGGGCCTTAGTTTCCTAATCTGAAAAAGGATAGTACTGATGATGAAGGCACCTAGTTGTTAAGAGGAGTAAGAGAGGTAATGTGTGGAAATTACAATATTATCTAGCATAAAGAATGAGTTAAGTATTGATAATGTTTCCTCTTCTCCTTAGGTATGGGCAACATAGTTAAGGGCCTCTCTTATCTTGATGTTTCTTCTAAGTGTACTTAACTCACCTTTTGGATGAATCTTGGGGATAGGTCATGGCGGGACAAGTTTTTATCCAGATGCCAGGAAACCAAATTTTTGTAGAAATTAACAGTCCTTCTTACATCTGAAAAATAATTAACTTCAAAATATGGCCTTGCACTGTGCATACTATGTTGCAAAGACTGAAATGCAATCTGGAAGTTAGGTACTTAGTTCCACATTACGTGCCTAGCTAACTCAAGCAGCACAGTAAGACCTTGACATGAAATATTTAAAATCTTTAGAATCTGTGATCTGTAAGCAACCTTAGAAGTCCATGGCATTTGGTAATTTGAGCAGACATAAATGATACAGTCTGTGGAGATGAAGAGTCATAAAGCTAGTAAGTAAGCTTAACTTATGAGCAATACCAGTACCAAAAAGCAACTTGGATGATCTACTCCACTAGGGTGTATAGGAATTTGCTTGCAATAATATATGTTACCCCCAGATGTGTGCAGTCAAGTATGGCTCCTCTCCAAAATATGATTAGAGAGATACAGAACCTGTACAAAGGCAACTAAGATTACTTTGGGGCTAGACACTATATTAATTACTTACATGAAGGATTAGACTCTAATCCTTGGACAAGAGCCTGGGGGCAGTGTTGCACAGTGTTTAGCCGCATGGTGTCTAGAGTCTGGGATACATGGACTGTTGCATGGATTCTGCCTCTATCTGTATGACACTGGGCAAGTTACTAAACTTCCTGAAACTGCAGTTTTCTCATCTGTAAAATGGAATGGATAAAATAACAGCTACTTCATTAGGTTGTCAAAAGCACTAAATAAGGTACTGAGAGCTTACAAAGAACCCTAGCCCTATATTAAAATAATTTTTAAGAGTTCAGGGTGAATGCTTAAATTTTTTGGTAATGCTTTATTGTGTTCATAGGAAAAAATATATATAATTATATAGACTTTAGGAATCAGAATTTGGAAAGGGGTGGAATTGGACTATATACTTCTTCAAAGACAGAAAAAAATACTGTAAGTTTAACGTGCTGAACAAAGTAGCTCTTTATAAAATATTATGATTTACTGCTTTGTTCTGGCTCAATTTTTTTTAGAAATTCCACTAATTCAGTTCTGGCTCAAATCTACTAGTAGGATTGGGGATGGCAACATTGAGAAAAAGATGAGAATATTCAGTTTGTACTTTAAAAAAAAAGCATGGAGATCCAGTTCCATCAATGTAGTTTTTGATGCAGCTTTTCTTGATTTTGTTTTTGGTTTGGTTCATAGTTTGAATCAAGACCCTGTAATTTTCAAAGCTCTATTGTATTTATTTAAACCCAAGATATTTGTGTAGGGTTTTCAGGATCACACATATCAGGAAACTTCAGGCAGATCCAATCAAGAAGCAGTCTGAGAGTGTAGGTCATGTTTTTTTAAGAGTTCCTAGTGATTTCACTGCTGCAGCATGTCCAAATGTCATCCCAGGCTCTTGTCTGTCTCATAGCCTAACTTCCAATACATTGGTTCAACATGGGAAACAGAACGTAAATTCAAGCCCTCCTGCCCACATCTCTACTGCCTCTCCCCTAGTTGTAGCACCAATCCCTTGTTGGATGATTGGATCCTTTTATCTATTCTCCTTGTACTTTTGTCACTCTGCTGTATATTTCCCAGACAGCAGCACAGCACTTCTCAAAATGGAAGTTAGATCATGTCATGCCTTTGTTCAAAGCCTTCAATAGATTAAAATATCTGAGTAAAATACAGTCCTTACCCCCAGCCCTCAATCTCATCTCTGAAATATTTCCTCTCCCTCTGAGCTGCAAGCACACTGGTCTCTTTATTCTTGATCAAACATGCCAAGCACATTGCTGCCTTGGGAGTCTTTGCCCTTTCTGTTCCCACAATCTGGAATGTTCTTCCATTCCCTTCAGGTCCCTGCTTAATAGTCATCTTAGGGGACAACCTTCTTCTGCCCACACATGCACTCCTTCATCATTCTCTGTCCCTTGCTCTGCTTTATTGCTCTTCAGGATTTAGTTCTACCTTGTTTATTATACATTTATATTTTTCTGTCTTTGCCAAAAGAATGTATGTCCCATGAGAACGGAAAGTTTATCTGGTTTATTCATGGTTGTATTGCTAGCAATGGTCGGCACATGGTAGCCACTCAGTACATTTGTTGCTGAATGAATTTCTCTGAATGAAGTGGAAAGATTGATTGAGAAAAGCAATTTACTCAAAGCTGAAACAGAGGCAGTCTATGCTTTATAGATGATCACATTAATGATTCTGAATATTAGGATTTGCCCCTTATTTCAAATCTTCCACTTGCTACAGATCAAGTCTCACCCAATAGGGTGCTGCCATCAGGAGTAACTAAGAAGATGAAGTGGAGAATTGAGATTCCCTTGTCAAACTTGTCACTGTTATGGCCTCAAATGTGTGCTTTACTGTGCTAGAACTAGCTCCCTCTCCCACATCCTCTGTAACCAAAGATCAGACAACTGTATGCTTGTGCGGTGGTAGGCAGGAGAGAAATGACAGCAGAGTTAGGGGCCCTACCTCAGAAACATCCTGAGGAGAATCCATTTAACTTCTCCCAAAATCAGCCAACAGCAGGGCCTTTCTACTCGGTAGAAATGGGAGTTCTCCACATTAGTCCATCTTAGATTTGAAATTCCTCCTTTGTAGTAAATTACAGAATTATATAAGCACAATGCCTCTTTAGTAACCCCAGAGGCACCTGTTTGGGGACCTGCAGCTGTGCTGTTAAAATATATTACCTCAGAAGCCAAAAAGTTGGCAGTATCCCCGGCTGCATTTATTATTTTATTCATTATTTAGTCAATATCTGTTTATTGAATACCAGCTATATGCTAGCCGCTCAGCCACATGCTGCAGTGTAGTTAGGAATCCATCAGACATGGTCCCTTTCTAAAGGAATTGCTAATCTAGCAGGAGAAATATCATACAGTCATAGAGCTGTATGTGTGCAAATCAAAAATAAATAAGGCTCCACGAGGGCAAAAAACACAGGGAACGAATCCCGTTTAGGGACATGATGTTTGAGCTGAAAGCTGAACAATGATTAGAAATGAGAGGAAGAGGTAGAATGGAGAGTATGTCAGGAAAGAGACAACACAAGCACAGGCCTGGGGTGGAGCGGAGCATGGCACACCTGACAAGTGAAAGATGGTTTGTGTCAGGCTGATACATTGTGGGAAGTGGGAGAGGACAGGAAGACTAGCCTGGAGATTAAAGAAGGGGCCAGATCATGCAAGCCTTGCACAGTCCTTTAATAAGTTGGCCTTTCACCTGAGAACAATAGGAAGTCTCTGAATGGTCTAGGAAAGAGACATTGCATGATTGATTTGTATTTTTAGAAGTTCACTGTGGCTGCTGCTGTCTGCAGAAGGGACTGAAGGAGGACCAGGCAGATGAGAGAGGACTGCTGGGAGGACACTGCAGTCCACCAGATAATAGCATGTGTAGCTTGCATACATACTGTATTGGTGTTAATGGGAGAGATGTAGTAGGAGAAGGAGAGGCACATTAAGTAGGAAAGCAATGGAAAGGATAAAATCAGTTTGGAGATTCTGAAAATAGCTATATTGACTCTGCATCTCAGTTTCCAGATTTCCAGTTTTTATTTCCTTTGCGACAATGCCTGTTTTGCCACCCCTACTCAGGCCACATTACTTTGGTACTGTGCTACCATACTTTGCATTCCATTTCTCCAAAAGCCTTGGAAAGGAGGTACAACAGGGGTCCTCTGATCAAATCAGCACACCCTGAGTCAGCTCTGCTTTGAAGCCCTTAACTAAATCTCAGAGGGGATGAGTTAGCTGGATTCTGGAGATGAAGGAAAATAGATTAAGAAAAAAGTTCATTTCTACTGGTGATACTTCCTATATTGGCTGATATTATAGATCACAAATAATCAAAACAGACCTGTTAAATTCTTTTAATCAAAAAACCCTGGTGTGAGTTCACCTAATCTTTATTAAATGTTGGAAACATTGTGGGGAAGAAAACCAAACAATTTTACTTGTTAAGGAAATTATGAAAAGCCAAATTATATTTTTTTACTGATTCATATTTTAGTAATATCCTATTTGCACTAAAATTGCCCTTGTTACAGGTTTTCTAAGGATGACAATACTGTATTATAGGTTGTGGCATCCTCTATTCACTTTATCACATCAATCTCTGTGAACAGCAAATACCAAACTGGGAGAAAATAGCACACACATATGAGAAAAAAATTAAATTTTATTTATTTATTCATGAGAGACACAGAGAGATTGGCAGAGACACAGGCAGAGGGAGAAGCAGGCTCCATACAGGGAGTCTGATGCAGAACTCGATCCCAGTACTCCAGGATCACACCCTGAGCCGAAGGCAGAAGCCCAACCACTGAGCCACCTAGGCATCCCAAAACAAACAAAAATTGATGGAAAATTGAATATACTATAATGAAACTCAATAACAAAAAAATGTTGAAGAGCTAAAATTATCACCACTGATTCATAGATTATTTTATGCATTTATTCATTCTCCGTTCAAAATTATCTGATATATAATTCTTACATAATTTGCATTAATGGCAACTCAAAGTTCCATCAGAAGTTCTCAAACAGGGATCAAATGTGCCCTGGGAGGATTGTGAGGTGGTGTTTGGCAGAAGAAGGCACTAAGTGAAGGAATTGCAGAAAGTGGAGGAGGGACTGAGATTGTTATTTCAATCCCATAAGAACTATTCTTATTGATTAGTGTATTTTTTTGAGGTATGGACGCTCAATATTTCCATTGAAAAAGAGATCTTTGACTAAAAATATGAATGAAACAAACAAATAAAAAGTCCCCACAAACTTGTCTGAACCAGCTCTCTCAGGGATTTCTACTTTCAGACTGAAAGGAGTAGCCAGTAAGAGACCAATTCTCTTGCTGAGCACAACTAGAAATGCAGGAAAAAGTCATTTCCTTGAAAATATGGAACAGCTGCCAAGAGGGTCAAAACCTAGACTAGTTCAAAAAGTGATGCTCATTGAAGGGAGCCTAACTTTGTGCATTTTACTTTCCTTCCCAAGCATTTGCTAATTCTTAGTGTTGAAAGAGAAACTGAGACAGCCGATGGAAGGTAACTGCTGAGAAAAAAGAGAATTATTTAGAGTTTCCAGCAATCTCATAGAGCTGGAGAGGCAAAAATTGGAGTCCAGGACAGCCAAGGAGCCAAAGGTCTCATGGAGAACGAGGAGTTCAAAGACTGGCATTTGATCACAGGTTTTTTGTTTGTTTGGTTGGTTTTTTATTAAGGTCTTTTCTATTAAGTTACATGTACCAACAGTCAAGAAGCAAATTAGGGGTACCTGGGAAGTTCAGTTGGTTAGGTGTCCAACTCTTGATTTTGGCTCAGGTCATGATCTGAGAGTTGTGAGACAGAGGCCCACACTGGGCTCTGTGCTGGGCATGAAGCCTGCTTAAGATTCTCTCTCTACCCTTCCCCCACTGTCTGCCCCCTCCCCCAAAAAAAAATAAAGAATCAAATTAAAAGCATCCAAAAAGCAAAACAAAGTTTTCAACCATATCATGATGATGGGAAAACAAAAACTGGAGAAACTGTTTTATAAATAAGGTGAGATAATTGGTAACACATCCCGTCCTCTGGTTGTACCCCTAGAAGACTATTCATAGGACTAGGGTAAAAGAAAGGTAGACTACATCTGACAAAGACTACAAACTAGTCTCAAGTCACTTCAGTCATTGGGTTGAAATGAGCTATCTCTCTGCTGCCCCCCTTTATTAAATTTTTATTTAAATTCCCTTTAGTTAACATACAGTATAATATTAGTTTCAGGTGTATAACTTAGTGATTCAACACTTCCATGTAACAATGGTGCTCGGGATCCCTGGGTGGCGCAGCAGTTTGGCGCCTGCCTTTGGCCCAGGGCGCGATCCTGGAGACTCGGGATCGAATCCCACGTCAGGCTCCCGGTGCATGGAGCCTGCTTCTCCCTCTGCCTATGTCTCTGCTTCTCTCTCTCTCTCACTGTGTGCCTATCATAAATAAATAAAATAAAATTAAAAAAAAAAAAAAACACTGGTGCTCATCACAACATCTGCTGTCCTTTAGAAAAAAGTAAATCCTTTCTGGAAAGAGAAAACACTGTCCAGACTCTATAGTCCGAACATTGGTGTCTGTCCTCCAAAATTCATATGCTGAAATCCTAATATCCAATATAAAGGTACTAGGAGGTGGAGCCTTGGAGGCTCTAAGGTCATAAGGATGGTGCCCTTATGAATGGGGTCAATGTTCTTACAAGAGAGACTCCACAGAGATCCCTTATGCCTTCCACTACATAAGGACACAGTGAGAAGTCACTGGCTATGAACCAGGAAGAGGGCCTTTAACAGAATGCACCCTTTTCTGTCCCTTGATCTTAGACCTGTCAACCTCCAGAACTGTGAGAAATAAATTTCTGTTGCTGAAAAACTACCCATTCTGTAGTATTTTCTTATAGCAGCCCAGACTACAACACAGACCCTTTATATTTTCCCATACAAATGTTGGCCATTTAATAAAAAAATCAGCTGACATTTGAAAAAAATCCATAATCAAGATAAAAATCAAGCTTATTACAGATGCCACAATAAAGTCTATCTCCATTTTGGAAGCCTCACAGAGCTCCGTAATACCTCACTTAAATTCAAATTCAAATTTAATTAAATGAGGGACACCTAGGTGGCTCAGTGGATGAGCATCTGCCTTTGGCTCAGGTCGTGATCCTGGGGTCCTGGGATTGAGTCCCACATCAGGCTCCCCGCAGGCAGCCTGCTTCTCCCTCTGCCTATGTCTCTGCCTCTCTCTACATGAATATCTTTTGTGAACAGATAAATAAAATCTTTTAAAAAACAAACAACAACAACAAAATTCAATTAAATGAAACATGGCACATTCCAGTCATCACTCAAACATCAGGGGTCAACCCAAATGAAGATTCTTACTTCATATTGAATGTTTGCTGACAGCTTTTAGGACCCAGTCTTCTCCCTTTCCAGTTAAGTGTCTGCATTTGGCTCATGATCTCAAGGTCCTGAGATTGAGCCCCACATCTGGCTCCCTGCTCAGCAGGGAGTCTGCTGCTGCTTCTTCCTCTGCTCCTCCCTCCTGTTTGTATGCACCTGCTCTCTCCCTTCACCTCTCTTAAATCAATCAATCAATCAATCAATCAATCTTTAAAGAGATATGTTAATTATAGTTATTTTTAAAGTCCAAGTAAAAGAATCCTAATATTTTGGTCAATTTTGTTTCTGTTTTGTGGTTGCCTCACAGAGAGAGCTCTTCCCCAGCCACAAACAAAAAATGTCTTGCATTTTGAGACTGAGGATGCAGCACACCTATGAATAGGGTATGAGAAGGTTTATTAGTCACAAAAAGGGACTTTTGAGGAAGAGCAGAGCAGGCACCTAAGCAGGCACCTAAGCTAGTTTATAGTAGTGTCAGCCCAAAGAAGAATAAATGGTTTTGGTTTTTATCATGTTAGGGAGGTGGACTCGGGTTGAGACCTCCATGTGGGAGCTAGGGTTTGAATGGTTCAAACTTCCCTACTGACATCAAAAGAAAGGTCAGTTTTCTTACTTGCTTGCCCAGTTGTGGGGGCAAGATGGAAAGGGACCCCTAACATATCTCTTTAAAAGAGAGGACCAAATAATGAATTTGCTGCTAGAGAACTGGAATCACTTTTAAAAATTGAATAGAGGGGATCCCTGGGTGGCGCAGCGGTTTAGCGTCTGCCTTTGGCCGGGGGCGTGATCCTGGAGACCCGGGATCGAATCCCACGTCGGGCTCCCTGCATGGAGCCTGCTTCTCCCTCCGTCTATGTCTCTGCCTCTCTCTCTCTCTCTCTCTCTCTCTCTCTCTCTCTCTGTGACTATCATAAATAAGTAAAATTAAAAAAAAAAAACCAAAAAGGTTACCAATAAAAAATAAATAAATAAATAAATAAATAAATATTGAATAGAAATTTTAAAAAACAATTGAATCCAATAGATCAGTTTCAAACACATTGGACACAGATGGAAGCAGGATGAGTGAGCTGAAAACTAGGTCAATAGAAAATAACCAGATAAAAGCATAGCTTAGGGAAAAATTAAGCCTTAAATGCATATATTATTAAAATAAGAAAGGCTAAAAATCAATAATGTGATTATTTATTTAGAAAGCTAGAAAAACAGTAAGATATATCAGAAGAAAGCCGAAAAATAAAAAAATAACAGCATAGTTAAAATAGAAAACAAAGAAAATTTGCAAACCTTAAAGAAAATATTAAATTGATAAACCTTTTACAAAAGTAATCAAGAAAAAAGAGAGAAGATACCAATTAGCAGTATAAGAAGTTAAAAGAAATAATAATGCAGCTACAGATTATTTTTAAAAGGAGAATATTATGGATAATTTTATGTCAAATAATTAGGAAATTAAGTAAAAATAACAATTCCTAGAATACAACTTATGAAAGCTGACTCAAAAAGAAATAGAAAATTTCTTGTGTTTAGCAAAATAGTTGAACCTGCAATGTAAACCTTTCCTCAAGCAAACACCCAGGCTCAGGTTGCTGTATGAGTGAATTCCTCCAAATATCAAAAAGAAATAACAATAAGTAATGACAGTCTTACTCATTCGCTTCCAAAAATAAGTAGAAGGAATAATTTTCTACTAATTTTTTGAGGGAAAGCATAATTTAGATACCAATACTCCTGAAGGAGATTAAAGGAAACAAAAAACGTAATTGTCTCAATATGTGCAGAAAACTTGTTTGATACAATTCTATACTTTAAGCGTATGAGTAATAAGAGAGAACTAAATTAAGCAAACAAAAAAATCTGTGAGAAGTCTAGAACGAACAATAGAATTAATGGTAAAACATCAAAATGTTCTCATGGAGGTCTAGAAGTAACAAAAATATAAATCTCCACAATATTTTACTGAAGGTCCTTGCTAGTGCAATGATGAGAGGAAAGAACAAGGTAAAAGAATTGGAAAAGAAGAAATACAACTGTCATATTTTGCAGACAGCATGATTGTACACACAGAACACCCAAAAGGAAACAAACTCTGGAATCAGTAGGTGAATTATCAAGGTCAAAGGATATAAAATCAACATATTAACAAAATTTTTCACATTACGGACACAAATACCTAAAGGCTTGAAAAGATGCCCACTTCTATATATATATATGTACTTTAAAAATGAGAAAACTGGTGACTCTCAGCCCATGCTCTAGCTTTTTTTTTTACATGTATGCATCAGCAATGTAGCACTTATTTGAAGGACATAAGCTACAGAAATTATTTTGATTCCAGTCTTCTCCAACCCAACAGAGGCCAATCGCACATCTCAGTTGCTTCATCTCCTAGGCACCGAGACATTCCGAAATGCTGCTGGCTGCAGTGACCAGACCACAGGTAGTGAAGGGAATAACTGAGAGAAGCAACACAATGATTTTCTGAAGCATGGAATTCTGACTGACCTGAGCTTCTGCTTCTGCTACAAGTTTAGGGTTAAGGACCACTCACAGTGGCTGGATACCCCTAGAGTGAAACCTACAGATAGGATGAGGGGAAATGGTGAATGAGTCGAGGGTCTATCATAGGAGAAGGAAGAAAGAGTAGATATGAGGGCTGCTTGGACTCACATTTACACAGGGCATCAAGTGTGAACCTTAAGTATTATCTCAAATAAGTCTATGTATAGGATTACACAATGACACAGACAAGACTGGAAGTAGGATATGTTTATCACACAACTTTAAACACATGTACCTGTTTCTGCCCGCCATGCCTGCAACACACCTTTAACATTTTCTATAAGTTCTGCAATTATTTTATAAACATTGAAGTTATATAAATGCATGACCTAACTCTGTTAATACTATTATTTTATGACATATGAATATTCAAAACTTTTATAGCATTCATTCAGTATTATTTGTTTTCTTCTTCCTTCTCCCCTTCCCACTTTACCCCTGCTCCAAATCTATTTTATTTTTAGCTTGCATTTAAGTTGCCTGTTATTTGAGTAATTTCATTTTATCCTGAGTTAAAGTGGGGATATACCAGAGTTTCGTTGTTGTTTTTAAGTGCTCAGAGCTTGGCCCTGAGAACTATTCCCTAAATTTGCCAGAATCTTTTCCCCTTCTAGACTCTTCCTCTAGCATCTACACACACATATTATTTAACATATTTAAGTTTCTATTCAGTCCCACATCACAAAATCCAACCTTTGCCAAGCTGTTGGTTTTCAGCTCCTAGATATAGGCAGCCTGGTTGTCATTTCACTCTTACTTTGTTTGCCTTAAATAAATATTTTTTTTCAATATTACATAACACAATTCTGCATTTATAAGACAATTCCCATTGGTTTATCTCACACATAGAATATCCTTAGGACTCTGAACTTGGACTCATCTCATCCTACTGCCCCAAGATCCTTCATCAGGTATCCCAGTATCTCTATGGGGAAAGTGAGATATTTTTTTCACCAGTTCATAATGTGGCCAGCTAATCTAGGTGCAGAGGCATGGAGTAGAGATGGGGATAAGGAAGAAGAAAAGGGATCAATATTTAAACCTTCACTTGGCAATTTTAATTCAACTCCTTCAAATCAAAGCTGGCATTCAGCATTTTGGAGCTTCTCTTCTACCTCTCCTATCTTAGCCTCTCCTATTTTTTCAGAAAAATTATCATTTTCCAGAACATGTTTAGAATTGTGGGGAGATAAAGGAGAGGATACTAATAATCTTCCTCTTCTGCAAGGAATGGAAGCATCAGAAGGTAAAAAAAAAAAAAAAAAAAGAGGTTCCAAGACTTTTTTTCTTCAGGAAAGCTAAAGAAGGGCTATCTACTGAAACTGCAAGAGCTATATGTGGAGACTAAACCCAACAGTAAATTCTACTCCTCAGGCTTTTCCTGACTTACCTCCACCAGTTTGTTGGCGTGCTCACGGAAAACCTGGGCATATTCCTTCACTTCCTTTTCATTCCCACTCTTTGCAGCCTCAATGAGAACTAGCAAAGGGACATTGGTTTCCAAGAAAGAATCAGATATGTGATCCATCACTGCTTTCCGAAGCTGCAGTAAAAAACAAAAACAAAACACACACAATTAAGGAATAGAAGAATGGTGTATTTATGAGTCTATTATTCATTTAGTGATATGGATTAAATAACTACCTGAGAATAAAACATTTTTCTAAACTATGCCCAGTTCTCATTATCCATGGAAATAATGTTTCAACTCTTATTAATTTTCCCAGTGTTTATCATATCACAGTAAAATAAAGAGGGCAGCCCTGGTGGCTCAGCGGTTTAGCGCCGCCTTCAGCCCAGGGCCTGATCCTGGAGACCCTGGGTCGAGTCCCACGTCAGTCTCCCTGCATGGAGCCTGCCTCTCCCTCTGCCTGTGTCTCTGCCTCTCTCTCTCTCTCTATGTCTCTCATTCATAAATAAAAGTCTTTAGAAAAAAAAAAAAAGGTGAAACAGAGAGATAACTGATAGATGGTTTTCAATTAACTGTATAATATATCAATTTGAAAGTTACATATATGGCCTTTAGCTTAATACATTATAGGCCCTCTCCTATCTAATGTCTATTTTCCTCCTTCATTGGTTCAAATGTCTCCATTTAGGAAGTTTTGAATCATGATACAGCTCAAGGACACAGGGCTCAGTTCAAGGCTTGTTAGAAAAAAGGAGAAATCTAAGCATCAACTAGCAAGTGGGGAGAGCTTTAGATGAAGAGATAGGCCTTGAAGCCACCCCTAAAACTTCACCTTTTTTGCAGTAGTCTGCCCTTTCTAAATCCATTGTTCGAATTTGCTGAAGGTAGAAACATGAAACTTCTCACAACCTCCAAGTGCTATGATGATACAGTTGCAGTGAGCCAGTAAGAAGTACCTAGAATTACTCTTCAAGGTAAGTAAAAATAAACATACCCAAATATCTAACAATGCTTAATTACACACCATTTCCACATTGTTAAAATGGGAAGCAGGGCAGCTGCATGAAAAAAAATGAAACTGTATCTAGAAAAACACGTCAGTGCTGCTTTGCTCATAATTGTCAGGATGTATACAGGGAGAAAACACTCAAATAAATGCAAGAGAAGATGGCAAACAATGTGTATATTTTCCAAACAAGTATAATTATTCAGGAGTATTCAGGCACAACTTTCAGGAAGGTGATACATATATATTTATCATTAGAAGAAGGAGAACTTTGAAAAAATCAGTTCCTTTTTGTGTTAATTACAATAAGGTATATATATATGTATATATATAACTTAGTTTGGTTTACCTCTGAATTGAGCTTGATATTTCACCATATAAAATAGATAAAGCTTATGCAATGTTAATATAATCAGCTACTTATTTGGTAGCATGTTTTAAACTACAGCTCAGGGGGGATCCCTGGGTGGCTCAGCAGTTTGGCGCCTGCCTTTGGCCCAGGTCGCGATCCTGGAGTCCCGGGATCGAGTCCCACATTGGGCTCCCGACATGGAGCCTGCTTTTCCTTCCTCCTGTGTCTCTGCCTCTCTCTCTCTCTCTATCATAAACAAATAAATAAATAATGAATCTTGAAAAAAAAAAAAACTATATAAACTACAGCTCAGGAATGATGTTGGCTATTGGTGAGCTCATATAATCCAGATACACACAATGTACCAGCTACTCAATTAATATCTTTACATATAATATCATTTAATCTTCAAAACACCACCATAAAATAGGTACAATTGTTATACTAGTTTTTCAAATGAAGAAAATGAGACTGAGAAACGTTAAATAACTTGTCTGCAATTATAAGGTAACAAGTGGCAGAGCCAATGGTAAGACGATCTGAGGGAACGGTGCAGTGAATACTTGAAACTGATCTGCTATGGCTCTCTTCCAGGATAGAGTCCTACATGAAGGAGAAACTATTGAGAGTATAATCAAAATTGAACTTGACAGAGATAATAGAGGTAAAAGAAAAAGAAGGCCCTGATGAAATGGGGAAGATGAGCAGAGAGCCAGGCTATCTCAGCAATCAAGTCCACCATATTTCTTAACAACATACAAAAATAACAGATGTGAGAACTCTGTGAAGTTAGAATAGCTGAGTGCATCAAGCCTCTTTCTAAACCTTCAAGGAGAGTTAATTCATATAAAACTGAGCAACTTAAAATTATCAAGGTCAAAACTCGCATAAAGTTTTTACAAGAAAGAGAAGAATAAGGAATATAATACCACCCTTACACACACTGAAAGTATGCCAGAAACATATACATATACCTCAGATTAAAACTGTAAACTATCTCAAATAAATAAAAATACAGTAAAAAATGATAATATGAGAAAAGATGTAAGTTAGAAAAAAGGAAAGATTACAGAATGAGGTCTTGAAACTTTAAAAAAATATTGCATTTATTCATATGAGACTGAGAGAGAGAGGGAGAGAGAGAGAGAGCAAGCACGAGTCGGGGAGGAGGGGCAGAGGAAGAGGGACAAGCCGACTCTCCACAGAGCGGGAAGCCCCATCCAGGGCTGGATCCCAGGACCCCTAGATCATGACCCGAGCCAAAGTCAGACACTTAACCAACTGAGCCACCCAGGTACCCCTAGATCATGAAGCTTATGAAAGAGTTATAAATAAAATAAAAGTCCTTTAAAAAGAAAAAAAAAATTAAAAAAAAGAAAAGAAAAAGGAAAAAGACTAAGGAATGAATAAACACAATAGCAATGCCTTAGGAGAAGTGGAAAGAGAAAAGAAGGAAAACATTTTAAAATCCAAAAGAGGGCCACCTTCTAACTGTCAGTTAGGCATCAGACTCTTGGTTTCAGCTGAGGTTATGGGCTCAGGTTGTGATCTCTAGGTTGTGAGATCAAGCTCCACATCAGGCTCCATGCTCAGCATAGAGTCTGCTTGAGTTTCTCTCTCCCTCTGTCTCTGTCCTTCCCTGCTCTGTCTCTCAAATAAATAAATCTTTAAAATAAATAAAATAAAAAAGAATTTTAAAAAATATTTTTAAAAATTTGAGATAAAGTGACAAATATTGAAGATAGATAAAGAAAAATTTAATATATGGGTACCAGAGGTATCTGAAGAAGAAAAACAAGATAAGAAGACAGAACAAATACTAAAAATTATAACTCATGACAACTTTCATAGACACATTAACTACATTCTGGAAGGACATACCATGTACCTAAGAAGACTGATGTATATTGTCAGGCAAAATAACTGGATTCTAAAAAATAAACAGAGGAGGAAATCCTTGTGTGTTTAGGCAAATAGAACACATGACTTATAAAGGAAAGAAAAATAGATGATCATCAGATTTTTAAATAGCAAAGCTTTATACCAGAAGAACATGAAATACTATAATTTAAGATACTCAAGGAAAGAAAATGTGAGCTAAGAATTTTATAGCCAGCAAAACTGACTTTGAAAAATATAAGGGAAAGACAAAATTTGATCAACAAATAAGAACTCAGAAAATATTGTTCCATTGTAACTTTGTCAGGGAATCTGTTAGAGAAGGAGATTTAACAACCAAAATTACTCCGAAAACATCAACATGAAACACAGTGAACATTAGATATATACTTGTTTGTAGAACTAAGAATATATGATGATTGAATGAGAGAGATTATCTTATATGATCTGGTAATGAAGACATAGTATAACACTGTAAAAATGAGAAGAAAAAGGGAAGAGGTTATATAAAAATATTGTAACTGTTATGTGTAATTTTAATTATAGTAGTAGTATGAATATTATTGTTCCTACATTATTGTGTTCAAAGGTAGAATAAAGTAAATGGTTAGTCATGAGAATTTATCTCTTATCCTTGTTAATGAGTACTGGTGTAGAAAAGAGAAGAAAAAAATAAAGAAGAGGTTTAGGAAAAACCCTATAATCCTAGATCTGAAGAAGAAATATCAATATGAACCCAAGATTTTAAACTAAACACATACAGAATTTCCCAGTTCTGTCCAATGAAAAGGCCTAAAACAATGGCCAGCCCAATAACAGTGAACATTTTGAAATATTGTTTTCCATTAAAACAAATCAGGGCTTCTTGGAGAAATGGCTAGCACTTTGAGGCTGAGATACACCAAGAGGCCTGAAATATCTTATTGTGCCAGATAGCAAAAAGCTATCAAAGACAGCTAGGCTCATGCAAAAATAACTTAGGAGCTTCTCACTTGGCTAAAGATTAGACAATTTGAACTTCACAAAAAATTTTAAAATCCAGTGGATTAAAACCCATCAGATATATTTAAATACATGAGTTTATGATGACGAAAGAAAGAAAGAAAGAAAGAAAGAAAGAAAGAAAGAAAGAAAGAAAAAAGAAAGAAACTAGCCAGTCACCTTTATTTTTTTTTTTAATTTTTATTTATTTATGATAGTCACAGAGAGAGAGAGAGGCAGAGACACAGGCAGAGGGAAAAGCAGGCTCCATGCACCGGGAGCCCAACATGGGATTCGATCCCGGGTCTCCAGGATCGCGCCCTGAGCCAAAGGCAGGCGCTAAACTGCTGCGCCACCCAGGGATCCCGCCAGTCACTTTAGAGGATGACAAGGAACCAATTTATTTCTCTTGAAAGAATCAAGCCTTTCCTGTATGAACTAAAATTCTTTATGAAGAAATTGTCTTTTTATAAACTTCCTCCACTTAAATGGAAACAAAATGATAGAAAACCACCATTTTGTGACCTTTCATGAATTGAAAAAAAAATCTAAGCAATGAACATGAGTGGTTGAAAATATTACACACACAAGAAAAGACAAACTAGACACCATGTACCTTCTGATGAAATGGCACAATCCCAACTATAGAGTTGCCAAAGGGATTAAACCTGAAATGGATAGAAGCCCTGGATCCCTCTAGTGATTTACAGAAAATACAGAATAACCTATGGACCTGTACCACATGCATCTAATTGGCCAAATGCAAACTGTGGAAAACTTACAGTACAAGCCATCCAGGTTCTTCAACAGATGGATTATAAGCAAAAGAAAATGGATGAAAGGGGACACAACAGGTTAAGAGACTAAAAAAATATATCCCAAACTATGGGCAAAACTAAACTACATCATCTGATGATGTGCATTAGGGTGACTAAACCACAAAGAAACATAAGGAAGTCAACACTCTAAAAGTCAGGATAATGGTTATTTTTGGAGAAGACTGGAGGCATAGAAAGGAGTTTTAAGGAGGCTGGCAGATTTCTACTTCTTGACCTCCATAGTGGTTATAAGAGTGTCTGCATAATAGCAATTTAATGAACTATGTATTCATAGTGTGTGGTTTCTATACCTGTGTTTACTTTATAATAAAAAACTTAAAAACACCAAGCAGACACTTCTAACCTACACTCCTTAATATTCCTCTCCCTTTCTATCTCGGTGGAATCTAGATGTGACACCCAAGGTGACCTGAGAAGCCATAGCTGAAGAAGATGGACAAGCTCCACCCACCTTCCAACAATCAATCTGACTCCCTGAATGCATGAAGGAGAGCCTCCCAGTATACTGTCACTGGCCCAGTGTTATTACATGATTAAAAATACTATTATATTGTGTTGGACCCTTTGTACATTTTGAAGTTTATTAGTCTGCCTTAACTAGAACTGACTGAAAAATATTTCCTGGTTTTTTTTTTTTTTTTTTTTTTTTGCTTTTCTTTTCTTTTTCCCTGCCAGCTCTGCCTTCTTTAAAGCTGCCTTTCCTTCTTCAGACCCTTCATACTTAAAGGGTGAACCACAGGCCAGCACAACTGCCAATTCCTGAGAGAAATGCAAACCTCAGGCCCCATCCCAGACCTGTATTTCATTCAGAATCTGCATTTTAATAAGGCATGTAGGTGATTCCTAAGCACTATAAAGTTTGAGGAGCACCGCCTTAGAAGACCTATTGCATCAGTCAAGTTCTTAGTTGCAAACATAGAAACTAATTCTGGCAGATTTAAGTGGAAAGCCTATTCTGCTAGTTCAAAGAAGGATAGAATTCAGAAATGTTAGAACACCTTGTGCCTTTGTGTCACTAGCTTTTGATTCAAACTCTTAGGCAAATGCACCTGATTTTTATCTGAGTGAAATATAAACTCAAATTCTGGGTCATGTGCCAACAACACCTAGTTGCAAGCATGAAGAAAGAAAGTATTGGGGAAAAGCGTTTGTGAAAATAAGTATACTGGCTATTTGACTACTTATACCAAAATTCATATAATGAGTTCCCCCAAACACATGAAGGGAATTCAGAGGCTGACTCAAAAACAAAGACTGGCCAATAAAAAATATATCTAGTAGATCAATAATTCAGTTAATCAAGCATAGGCAGATCGTGGACAAAACAGATGCAGGAAATAATAAAGATGAAGCATTGTTTATAAGGGATAAGATCAGAAACTATGAACGAGGTCAGGAATGGAAAGTATGCTAACATTTCCTTTCTATCCCTATGCCAGACATGATTAATCAATCATAGCATTCTTTTATGCTGAGCTCAAATAGTATTTCATAATACTTCTCCGCACAGGTGGCTAATACTAATCAATCCTATTTATCCTGCAATGTGAAAGCTTTCTTTGCTTTAAGTTCCCTGCAAGTTAAGTCTTTTTGCATTCCAGTTTTCACGCAGAATTGTGTATGTCTGAGCAATCCACTGCCATCCTGACTTTTAGAAATAAAAGTTAACATCCAAGTGTCTAGGCTGGGCTGATGACATTTAACAAATGTCTGACTGTTGAACATCTGTCTTGTCATTTAGACAGATGTTTAGAAAAATTCTGTCAACAAGTACTAAATTCTTCACTAGAATTTTGTAAGCCATACCAACCAAGGTCAAATTTGGGGTAGAGGGTGATTTTAAATGGGCTCAAAACATGGAAACCTTAAAATTTTTCCATGGATGTAGCTTCTCAGGGCTCTTGACAATTACTGACACATTTTACCATATTTCCTCAAGCTTTGGGGTGTAATTGTTATTAAAAATGAAAAATCAAAGTAACAAAGTGTCTGAGCCAGGAACCATCCTGCCTAGGGGGCTTGAGAAAAATTGAGCCTCATTAAGTCAGGCAAATTTTAGCCAGGATGAAGGTCAATTAAGGTAATCAGTCCGTGCAGTAATCCACAGAAAGCCACTTTAATAAGCAAAGGTGCCATCAATGCACACAGCCCGCTGGTAATGATGGCACTGTTCATTGTTTGGGCTGAGGGTGGGGGCAGACAGGAGAGCAGAGGCATATCTATGATGCTGTGGAAGAGCACTTAGAAAATAGTCACTGGTTTTGCTTTATTTTGTTTCCTTTATAAGAGAAATACAAAATTCTTTGGTCATTCTATTCATTATCCTGATGGCACTATCTTCTATGAAGCAAAGTCATTTTAATTGGGATACTAGCTTCTTCACTTAATGGAACCAATTACTTAAAAAAAAAAAACAGCAACAGCAACGATAACAGTTATCAGTCTTCATGCTTTTCTCCATGCCCCCACTCTCCCATTCAGGCTCTACTGGATTAATTCAAAGTACACCTGTCATCGTTAGCAATACCTATGTGCGTGGCCCCAACAGCAAACATGTGACAGTTTAGTTTAGCCCGATAAATAGTTCTTGCCCTTTAGATTTTTCCCCTAGGAGTGCTAATACAGCCAGGATAAAAATTGGAACATGTCTTGATGGAATAAGAAGCACTGAAACCAACTTAAATAATGCAACAGATTTGTTGTATTAATGTATTAATTATTTACCTCTCCTCATACATATTCCCATTGCCATGTAACTCTGTAGTGCCTGCTGTCTCTGGCTCTGGGCTGGGCATGTAACATGCTTAGAGACAATAGATATTGGCCATCATGATGCATACAGGGGGTCGAAAGGTCCATTCACCCTCAGGCTTGCTTGGTCTTGCTCTCTGCCATTTCCTTGAGAAGCACATGCCTGGGCTAGACACTTGACTCCCAAGAAGGAAAGCAAAAGTGTTGAATAGAACTGAGTCACCTCAGTCATCCCAATGAAGGCCATTTTAGGTCAGTCAAGAGCAACTGAAGCCAGACATATGAGAGGACCCAACCAAGGTGACCATCCCAGACTAGTGAGAAACAAATATTACTGTGTGCCCCTGAAATGTTATACTACACTATTGTGACAATAGATAACTGATGAGATAATATACGTATTTAATTAGAGTAAGCTTTTGTGGTCATTTAATCATCTTTTTGGGCAGACACCATCAAGATAAATTCCTAATCAGTTAACTAGTTTAATGTCATTCCAATTCAGTTATTTTACCAAAATCACTGAATTAAGCACAGTCTGCTCTATATGTTCCATTATACAGTCATGGGCCATGCTTAAAAATATCATAGCTGCAATTTCTTATTTGTATAGATTTAACAAGCCCCTTAATTCAAAAGTTGTACTTAAAAGAAAAATCATGGGGGCTGAGACAAGAAGGGGTTGGTTGGGGCTCATCCTGAAAAACAGTAGCAGGCGCTTGGCTCCTTCTGTTGGTTCTATTTTCTACCCAGGACACACAGGACTGTGTCAAAGTCCCCTTCTTCCTCCATAATAGGCTAGAGCAATAGCTTTCATTGGGAGAAATAGCAAAATGTTGCTCTAAGATCCAAGGGAGTGCTAGGATGATCGTGGATCTCCAAGGAGCCTCAAGCCAACATGGACACAACTTGCCTTGGTGCTGGTAAAAATGTTAATGGAATATGGAGCTCACAATTGCTGAGTGCAGCAAAAAGAAGTGAAGGAGAGGTTGGAAGAATGGAGGGCACATGGAGAAGACAGAAGTAGACTGCAGCAGTGGGGCAGGGAGGAAAAGTAGTGAGGAGGACAGCAAACAAACTTTATTTAATGCTTACTTTATGATAGACACTATTCTGAATGCTTAGAATAACTTGTTTATTTCTCTGAAAAGAGCTGGCTACTATTTTCTCCATTTTATAGGTGAGGAAATTGAGGCAATAGAATTCAGTCATTTGCTTACAATCACATGGCCGATAAAAACTGGCAGTGCAGAATTTGAACCCAATTTGAAGTCACTGACTTCAGAGACCATGCCTATATTAACACACACAACCTCTCATATGTTGCATACATTATTAATCAAAAGCAATGGTTATATATGATGGTGGCATAGAAAATTGCAGGCATATTCATGATCCAGTTTCCTGATTAATGAGTGAAGTGCATATAGAATTCTGGAAGTCTTCCCCAAGATAAGAGCACAAGGAAGAAAACCACAGTGGAGAGAATGAAGAAACAGAACCAGTGGCAGATGGATACCACAAGAGGGAATCAGTGGTCCCTCCAGAGGCAGATGTGGTGTTGAGTCCTAATGAATCCCCACTCCAGGAGCTGAAAGGGACCTGCTGGATACTCACTATGAGACTCTGTGACCTCCTGGGCTTTAGGAGTCTGTAAAAAAAAAAAAAAAAATGGAGGACTCATGGTTCAAGATCTATCTATTGCAAAAATATATTGATGGGCTATAGTTGCTCTTATGTAACTATCGTAACATAACTTATTGGCCATAGTGTTTTATTTATTTATTTTTTATTTATTTTTTTTTTTTTTGGCCATAGTGTTTTAAAATGGTAAACTGTGAGATACTCCACAAAGGCTCAAGGCAAGGGAAGTGAAACTTCTCCCAGAAACAACTGGGATCCACTTATGTATGAACATCTACAAGCCAGGTGGTAGCAGAGATTAGCAGGGGTCTGCCTTATTATAGAGAGCTCTCCAAAATCTCCAGATGAAATTTAGTACTGTAACAACCTAGCACTCTATTTATTATTATTATTCTTAAGAGTTTTAGAATCAAGCTCTATTCATACTAAATAGATCTACCTATTACATAGTCCATGAGCAAAGGCATACCCAAAATTGGGAGCCAGAGCCCTCAGCAGCCAAGACCAGGGGCACCTTGAACTTCATGTCATACAGCGAATGCAGGGGCTCATAAATACTGCCTTCATTAGCTCATGGGCCTTCTGATTTGTGTCCCTGATGACCAGGGGCACATTTTTTGACCCCTCCAGTAAACAGGCAATGTAATTCCTCTGTAAATTGACTATTAGAATGGTTTAAATGCCCTTGCCTACAAGCTGAAAGGCATAGTTAACACTTTTTACATAAGCTAGAAGACCAAAATTTAGCTATCAATCAACCAGGGCAGAAAGGAATGACTTGACAAAATCATTTGTTAAGTCTGACAGGAGTCAAGAATACAAGGCTTTCTTCCAACTGTTTAAATGTATGTGTGACAAGGGAATATTAATTGCAGAAGACAAGACATTTAAAGGTATTAGCTCAGCACTACCAGTCTATTTTACCCAATTAAGGCTATTCATCAATGTAAATAACTGCATTTTCCTCAGCAAACCAAAAGGAACATAGTCAATGGATGGTACCTAATCTAACAATCCACTTCCTTATTTCGCAAGACAGCACAGTGATGAAAGGATAGACACAGTTTAACTCACAAACTTAAAAAGAAAAATAGACTGTCTCAAATGACCAGAAATTGTCTGCCTATGGGGTGGGACATGAGGAGTGTATGATGTATATTGAGCCACCTTCAAATAGATACTGCAAAGTGTTTTGCACAAAGTCTAAAAACCCACAACCATTTGATGAATATGAAACAGTTCCCTGAAAAAGACAGAACAAGAAAAAAATGGCTTTCCCCAGCCAACTAGAATCATAGAAGCTTAAACTTAGATAAGGCTTTGAAGATTGCATGTCCAATTTTAATCTCCAATGAGAGGATATCTCTGTGATTCTTTTTAATGGATAGATGTTTCCTTCTTTTTTTTTAGCTTTATTGAGGTATAACTGACAAATACAGTTGTTAGATATTTAAAGTGTACATCATGGTGATTTAATATACATATACACTGTGAAAGGAATCTCTCCCATCTGTTTATTAACACACCCATTACAGTGCATACATTTTTTTTTTTTTGCTAAGAACATTTAAGTTCTACTGTTTTAGAAAATTTCAATTTTTCAATACAATGTTATCAACCATAGTCATGTTTTCATTAGATCTTCAGACCTTATTCACCTTATAGTGAAAGTTTGTACCCTTTAGCCAATCATTCCCTATATCACTTAACCCCCAGCTCCTTGCAACCACTTTTCTATTTTGTTGTTATGAGTTTCTTTTTTTTATGATTCCACATATAATTGATAACATGAAGTATTTGTCTGTCACTGTTCAGCTTATTTCACTTAGCATAATTCCCTCACAGCCCATTTATGTCACAAATGGCAGGATTTCCTTTTATCTCATGTCTGAATAATATTTCATTGTATATATATCTTTACCAACTCATCTGTTGATAAACAGATTGTTTCCACATCTTGGCTACTGTGAATAACACTGCAATGAACACGAGACTGCAGATATCTCTTTGTTTTTTTTTTTGTTTTTTTTTTTGTTGTTGTTTTTTTCAGATATCTCTTTGATATCCTGCGTTCATTTCCTTTGGATATATGTTGACCCATGAACAATGTGGGGGTTAGGGGCACCAACATTCCACACACTCAAAAATCCACATATAACTTATCAATGGAATATTATTCAGCCATAAAAAAGAATGAAACCTTGCCATTTGCAATGATATGGATAGAGCTAGAGGGTATTATGCTAAGTGAAATAGATCAGTCAGAGAAAGATAAATATCAAGATTTTACTCATATGTGGATTGTTTTTTATTTCTGCCTTTGAGAAATTTCCTTTCCTTTTTTAAAAATATTTTATTTATTTATTCATGGCAGACACACAAAGAGAGAGAGAGAGAGAGAGGCAGAGACACAGCCAGAGGGAGAAGCAGGCTCCATGCAGGGAGCCTGACGTGGGACTCGATCCTAGGACTCCAGGATCATGCCCTGGGCCTAAGGGAGGCACTCAACCGCTGAGCCACCCAGGAGTCCTGAAGAAACAGACTCTTAATTATAGAGAACAAACTGATGATTACCAGAAGGGAGGTGGGCGGAGGGATGAATAAAATAGGTGATGGGGATTAAGGAGTGCATTTGTCATGATGACCCATAAGGTGATGTATGGAAGTGTGGAAAGACTATACCGTACACCTGAAACTAATATAACACTGTATGTTAACTAACTGGAATTAAAACAAAATTTTTTTTAAAATTCTACATATAACTTTTACCTCCCCCTGAATTTAATCACTATAATCTACTATTAACTGGAAGCCTTGCTGATAATACAAATAGTTGATTAACACATATTTTGTATGTTATATGCATTATGTTTTGTATTCTCACAATGAAATAAGCTAGAAAAAAACATTAAGAAAATCATAAGGGTGAGAAATTATATTTACAGTGGTACTGTACTGTGGACCTGCACAATTCAAATTCATGTTGGTCAAGGGTCAATTATGTGTCCAGAAGTGAATTTGCTGGGTCATATGGTGATTCTGTCTTAAATTCTTTTTAAGGAAGCTCCATACTGTTTTCCAAAGTGGGCACACTAATTTTACATTCCCACCGACAATGTGCAAGAGTTCCCTTTTCTCTATATCCTCACCAACATTTGTTATCTCTTATCTTATTGGTGATAGCCATTCTAACAGGTGTGAGGTGATATCTTTTTTTTTTTCATGTGAGGTGATATCTTATTGTGGTATTCATTTGCATTTTCCTGGTAATTAGTGGTGTTGAGTACTTTTTCATATACTTGCTGGTCATTTGCATGTTTTCTTTGGAAAATGACTATTCAAGTCCTTTGTCCGTTTAAAAAAAGTTTTGTGCACGTGCTATCAAATTGTATGCATTCTTTATATATTTTGGCTATTAACCCATTATTGGATATATGACTTGCAAATATTTTCTCCATCAATAGGTTGCTTTTACATCTTGTTCATGGTTTCCTTTGCTGTTTAGAAGCTTTCTAGTTTGATGTAGCCCCACTTTTTTTGTTTTGCTCTTGCTGACTTTGTTTTTGGTATCCTAGATAAGGAATCATTGCCAAGACTAATGTCAAAGATCTTACTCCCTTTTTCCTTTAGGAGTTTAATGAATTCAGGTCTCACATTCAAGTCTTTACTCATTTTGAGTTGGTTTTTGTAGATGGTATAAAATAGGAGTCTAGTTTCATTCTTCTGCATGTGGCTGTCCAGTTTTCCTAACACTGGAAACTATCCTTTATTGAAGATACTATCCTTTCCCATTCCATATTCTTGGCTCTTGATGTTTATTTTTGAAAAACTAATAAACATCCTTTAGTTATTTATCTTCAATTGTCATTTCAAATCTCAAAAGGGATAAAAAAAATTTCTGATCTCAAAGCAGAAAAAAATTATACATAAAGAAAAACCTACATAAATGCTGCACTCCTATTAAAGATATTTAAATGTTATTCTAAAGGGGGGGTAAATGAGAGAAAATTCACAAAACTATAATGGGGTAGAGAGTAATACAATTAACTAGAAGATGCAAAAATGTTATTATAAGAGTAATAAGTTCACAGAGAGGAAAAATATGCTTTATCTCTTTCTTACTTTATTCTGCTCTCTCTACTCAGTGATTGGTATTCATTCATTCATTCCTGCTACTAGCATTTGAGGAAGTCCTGGTTTACCAAGCACTATGTCTGGCCAGGGACCCAGAGAAAAACAAGACAAGCCATCTACTCCTGTGGCTGAAAACCTTTCTGCTGTCTCAATTCTCATTTACTAATAAAACTACAATGATCAACCTGACCATTTACATACTTGACTAGCTTTGTAAATAATGCTGCTTAGAGGTAAGCATGAGTTAAATGTATTGGAGTTTGGCCTAAGAAACACTTTTTAGAAGTTCAAATTTGTTACATTTCCCTCACATCATATTACTTAAGATTTTTTTTTCTTTTTTGTCTCTCAGGTTTCTCTCAGATATTTTTTCTCTCAGGAGTTCTCCATGCCTCCAGCAGGACAGACATAATTTGAAATACCCAGTTTGTTAGCCAAGAAGATTTGGCATTTTTCAAAAGGGTGAAATTTTAGGTAACTAAGGCAAAGGTAGAAAAGACATTTCTAGCATAACTACCTTGTTCAGATCCCTCAACCCACACTAAAAGGCAGAATGATTTTCCTATATATTTGGAAAGTCTACTCAGTTTTTGGCTGCTTATTACCTTAATAAAAATTTTGTGCATGTTTGTTTTATAGTTTGCCAAGAACTTTTCTTGACATTATTTCATTTGATCTTCCTTACAATGTCATGGGGAGGGTGAGAGTTATGGTTTGCAGGGACAATATCATTTTACTTGTTGTATAGATGAGGGAAGGGTTGGTTGTATACAGCAAATGCTGGGGTCAGATTTTCTGATTCCTAGATTAGTGTTCTTTTACTTATGTAAAAGAGCTTATGTGTGTTTATGAATCTGACTATTCAAATTTACAGACCCCACTGGACAAAGGTCATTTTTTTTCTATCCTTAACTCCCACACCTATTCAACTACTTTCCAGCATTTTATCCCCTTCTGCACTGCTTACCACAAAAGGAAGTCTAAATTTAAATGCCTGGATATTTCATTTTGGGCATCTAATATCTGTCATTGATTAGTTGGCATTGAATGGGTGTAAGCTGCTTAAATCCAATGTAAGAGAGCCAAAAGTTGCATCAGGTAAGTTCACCCAGCAAGGACCCTTAGGAGGCTTATAAAGTGCTACTCGATCCCCCACAACTGCCTAGACAATATGGAGAAACAATCACTGATTGGTTGGATTTGATGGTAGATTAACAGTAGAAGCCTATAAAGGTGTGTGGTTAAAGAGTTTGAAGGAAGATACAGAGAACAACTCTCCAAAACCATATTTCTCTCTGGTGGGGTCAATTGTACATACCTGCCACAGTGTCGTAGAATTTGTAGTAGAATTTGGGTAAGATCATCTGGACCTGTGGGTCTCAGAAGAATCCTCATTGTAAATACAAGAGCACCTGGGAGAAGCTCAGCCAAAACTCACCATTTCCCACTCCAGCGATCAGATTCAAATGAGTGCCACTTTATTTCACTTGAGTAGGATGGGAAATGGAATAAGATACTGTTGGGTAAAGGAAGAGGAATGATGGGCCCTTACTTGTTGGTTCAGATGTTACTAATAAATGAACCTCTGAAGCTTCTGACCATTTGTGGTCATTAAAGAGCCTATGATATTTTCTAAAACGGAAAACCATTCACCATGCTCCTCTGCTCTATTCCAATTATAGATAACTGTGTGCCTCTGAGCTAACTTCGCTCTCCAGAGTGCTGCCACCATATG
Organism: Vulpes lagopus; assembly: GCF_018345385.1. Taxonomy (NCBI): domain Eukaryota; kingdom Metazoa; phylum Chordata; class Mammalia; order Carnivora; family Canidae; genus Vulpes; species Vulpes lagopus. The sequence continues at coordinate 90,267,193 of NC_054828.1, read as the reverse complement.
CTATACTTCTTTGCTTCTTGTCTTTAACTATTGCACAGCATTGCACTTCCAACAGCTGCTGAATTTTTCCCTAGAGGGACTTCATTTCAGACAGGCCCAATGATTACTCCACATTTCCAAGTGTGGAGAAATCCTATAAAATGACACTGGTGCTAAATATGTTTCAGGGAAAGGCAGGAGATTGGGTTAGATTTAAGGTCCCTCAGTTTTTCAGGGAAATTTGGGCTCTTACACCATATTTGTTTCATCTCAAATAGACTTACTTCTAGAGCAAAGGTTGGCCTACTTTCCTGTGAAGGGCAGGTAGTATATATATTTTAGCCTCTGCAGCCAATTGATGTCTTCCATGGCTACTCAACTCTGCCATTGCAGCACAAGAGCTGACAATACAACTTTATTTCATAAACAGGCAGAGAGCCAGATTGGGATCACAGGTAGTAGTTTGCAGGCACTCGTTCTATATGTTTTCATTGATGGATTTTACGGTGATAGCATTCCATTCTGTCCATGTCACTGTTGCATCACTACAGCAATCCCCTGGCTATTTCAGGCTCCATTCACCCATTGCTTGCTTATGACTGAGCATCTGCTGGACCCACCTGCTTGAGAAACTGAGGAGGCTAGAGATGGCCTCAAAGAGCGCCCAAGTGTCCAGTATAACTGGTATTATCTGACCAAGTTGACTTTTCTTCTCCCTTTGCCTCATGCTCTTCTAGAAAACAGGCTATTTCAATGGTCTCTAAGTGATTTCTTTTGTAGCAGAAGCTTTGAGGAAGGGAATTAAGAGGAAAGGTTAGATGGAAGCATAGAAGTTCTTGACTTTTCCCCCAAATTTTGGGAATTAGGAGGGTATCTGGCTAGGTTGCCTGACTTGTCTGACATAGGTGCTATAATCTGGACTAAACTCCAAATCCTACTATTTCTCCCTAATTTGCCAAAACAAAAACAAAAACAAAAACAAAAAACAAAAACCACCACAAAAAATAATAAAGAAAGAAACAAAACCGGGGTACTTCCACAGACTGACTAAATACACAGAGAATGCACCCAAAGAGCACCAGGCAAGCAAGTTGCTATGGTGATATGCAGACACAATGACTAGATGATCAGTCATAAGTGATCCACTTTCAACTAGTTATGGCATCTATGGATACAGCCTCAGGGTCACATTGATCTAAGCCTGCAGATTTCAAAGGGGGCTGTGGGAAATCTGCTTAGTCAGGCATACTTCACTAGTGCTGACTTCTTCTTGCCCCTGCAACTCTGTGCCCTCCCTCTCCCTGCTCAAGTGCTCAGATCACCCAGCTTGCCATGACCAAAGGTGCTTTTCAGTCACCCCCTATACACATTATAACTTAGAATATAGCTATTTAAGGAAGCCTAATCCTTGCTAAAATAAAAGGAATCAAATAAAAATATAGAAATCCCACCCTTAACAGTTAACAGGATTAATACACTAATTGACAAACCAGGGAAGTGTAGGAGGGAAAGGAGGGGCTGCTACTGGTTATCTACCCAAACTTCTCACAAGCACCGATGGTTGAGTCAGATGGGATATCTCTTCTGATCACCAAAGTCTTCAGGACAAATGATTCTCCTGTAATCCTGGAACACTACAGCATAATCCATTCAACTGTTTCCCACTGAATATACCAGGCAGGTCTGCTAGTCTCCCTGACCTGCACTTAATCAGAGATCCCCCAGCTAAAATGAAAGTCCTTTACTTTTCCCCCCTATAATTAATTAGAAAAATAATTATCAGAATCTCATTCATGATACAGTGTCTTGAAGTGGGCTGGGCACAGGTATGGATGGTTAAAGGAAAAAAAAATAGTGACTTTATTAAATAGGAAGCCTATTATTATGATTATTATTGAGAATCTCAAGGCTCATTATTAATTAATATTTACCTTACACTTGTCCTATTAAGGGAATTTTAATAAAAGCTATAAACTAAGACCAAAGTGTATCAACTTTAACAACTACAGTCATTAAAAGGACAGGCTTCAGAGTCAGCCGACTTGGGTTTTCTAACTTAAGAGTTCTGTATTATTAAAAAATTTAATTTTATTGCTGGAACTTCAATACTCTACTCTGAAAAAAATAAAATCTTTTGATAGTAATCCTCACTCCACAGAATTGTCATAGGGATAGTAGGTAAAGTGTTAAGGAAAGAATGGACGCTAAACAAACATCAGCTTCCGTGGGCAGCTTTGCTTTTTTGACCTTTGTCCATAACCAGTTACAAATGAGAGCAATGGCTCAGACGACCATGAGAGTTGATTATTTGAGGGTATCTCAGTGACAAGACAGCATCAGCTGCTCAGTTCCTAAACGTATGCCTGTTAGCATTCAGAACTATGGGAAGACAAGCCAATTAATTGTGAAGCAATGAATTTGCATGCAGTAATACTCTATCTTCGTAAGTCTTTGGAACTCTAAATAGAGTGCTTTACTGAAACTTTTATCTGCGTCTTAAACATAGGCAAGTTTAAAAAAAAAGTTTTGCAGAAAAAAAACAGTATCAGTGATTGATAATTACAAAATCACTGATTTGTTTTTAAAGATTTTATTTATTTATTCATGAGAGACACAGAAAGAGAGGCAGAGGGAGAAGCAGGCTCCATTCAGGGAGCCCGATGTGGGACTTGATCCTGAGACCCCAGGATCATGCCCTGTGCCAAAGGCAGGCACTAAACCACTGAGCCACCCAGGGATCCCAAAATCACTAATCTTAATTCAACTTCTAACAACTAAAATTGCTGAGTGAAGGGATAAGCTCCAATCTCCAAATCAGAGGCTGATGGAAGGATCTTAAGGAGCCTGAATAAAAAACTTTTGCCGTGGGGCACCTGGGTGGCTCAGTGATTGAGCGTCTGCCTTTGGCTCAGGTCATGATCCTGAGGTTCTGGGACTAAGTCCCTCATGAAGCTCCCCTGGAGGAGCCTGCTTCTCCTTCTGCCTATGTGTCTGTCTCTCTGTGTCTCTCATGAATAAATTAAAAAAAATAATAATAAAAAAACAAACTTAGAAGGTATCCTCTACCTCTAAGAGTCTATGAATCCATAACTACTGAATCCATATTTCCTTTTTCAGATAGTTAAGAAGAAAGCTCAGAAGATATTACTGCTTTTCTTTCCCGGCTCTCTTTTTCTCCAATTCCTACCTCCAAATTTTTGGGGTAACTTTCCAGTTATGTGTACAAAATCTTTGTACACATGTAATGTAAAATCATCATTCAGCTTTTAAAGTAAGCATTTAAAGGGACTGCATCTTTTTTCATGAAGTTAAAGATAGATGCAGTTTTTTTTTTTTCTCCCTCCCTTTGGGGGGACATTCTTTGTTGAGACAATAACATTTCTTAGCATTTTTTTTTCTGTATATGAAGGAAGTTTTCCATGCTCCCACCTGACAAAAATACCTGTTCTGGGTACAGTTTCCTGAAATGTGGCACCATATGTGCATCAGTAAACATTATGTGTAGAGTAAATTAAACTGAGCCTTATAATTAGGCAGTAAGGAAATTACCGTAGACCTGAAAGAGTAAATCAGCAGTATTAAAATGCTCTCCGTTTTCTCTGAAGCACTTCAGAGTGCCATAAAAAGCCCATGTCACTGTGATAAATATTGAGAAGAAATGCATTTGGAGCAAGACAACCTAAAAGATACCACAATTCAAGTAGGTCTTCAAATCTGGAGTCCAAGGTCTCATAAAATTTAAAAGTCAACTCTTTTGCCACTAATGTAGGGGAAATCAAGGAAACCTCTTGACATTGAGACTTTCAGGGGAAACTCTCATACAGCAGGTGCAGTAAAGACTTTAATAGATAGAAACTCTGGAGCAGAGCCAAGACTAAGGATAGATTCACCCATCATAAACAAAATAGCAACACTCTAAAATAAAGACAGAATCAGTACTGCTGTTTTTATTCCAGCTTCTGGTAACTGCCCTGTGTTGATATTTTGCTCATAATGGATTTTTTGTGTTAATTTCTATTTTCTAAAATACTATAAGAGTATTATTTATCTTGATTACTGAGTTTTTTGGTGATGCCTTAAATTTTGTACCTGAGGCTAGTGCCTCACTTGCCTCACCTTTGTCGGGCCTGCACGTGGCACAGTGAGCAATTAGACAGACCATCCATCTCTAAACTTGGTCCATAAGGAGAGAAGGCTCAAACATGGATTCTCCTTCTCTCTCAACAGGTATTATGTCTGTGAAGTGGGGAAGCAGAGGCTCTAGTAGAGGATTAGAGAGAAGTTGGAAGGCTTCGGAGTCCTCAGATACATCCCCCAACATACTGTAATGAGGTCTGAACATTCCCACTTTCAGAAACAAAGGCAGAGGAATTCAAACCTGCTAGAACATCGTGGATTATCTGGAAAGCTTATTACGGTGATATGGAGTTTAATGTGCCACCCACCATATGCACATGAAATCAAAATCTCCCAAAGTGGGGCTGTCTATCTGCATTTCAGCAGGTTCTTGAGGGGACTTTTCTAAAGCCAGTCCAGCAACAGGAAACTTCTGGAATGAGGCAGAGAAGTTCTCTCTTAAAATGTAAATAGCTATTTTATCACAATGTAAGTTGGCTTTTTAACAAATCTAGTTGTTACAACAATGGAACCAGAGACATGAGAGTTTAGAATGAAGGTTAATTGATGGCTGTGACATTTCTTAGGTGCCAAGGCTACATACAGGCAGTTCTTCTTTCAATCCCTGTATGGCGTAGGCTTACTTTACTTCAGGCACTAGGATATGTCCTGAAGAAACAAAAAATAACACTGGGAATAGGCAAAAGGACATAAATAACTTAAATCTACTGTAAAAAGTGTCATAATAAGGGTATTTTAAAATGCTCCAGAGCCTACTGGGTAAACCCTGTTTATAGGACTTGGATAAGGTTGTGATGATAAGGTGACATTTAAACTAAGCCTTGTAGGAAAAATTGTGAATTTCCTAGGGGAAAAAAAAAAAGAGGGAGAGAGAGCATTCAGAAAAATTGTGAATTTTCTTGGGAAAAATAAAAGGGAGAATGGGCATTAGGCAGAAACAAGTGCAAAAGCATGAGGATGTGTGAATGCTGACTTACACTGCTGGAGATAGAGTAAGCTGAAGGTAGGAAGGCTGGTTGTGAGGCTCTGACCATGATTGTTATGAAAAGCAATTAAGCAGTCCCAATGGGAGTGGATAGGAAGGACTGGACATGCATGTAGGGGTTGAAATCCACTGGACTGACTGATGGGAATTTAAGGAATGATAATGGGAGGAGCTGTACTGGGCTATGATCCTCTTGGAAAGTTAATTACAGTGGGAAGCACAAAATTGTGTACGGTAGGGGTGAGGTGAGGATTTGGATTTCAGGTATACTGGAAATTTCATTCAGCCAAGAAAGACAAAGATTGGTCAAGTGCATATAAAGTAAATAGATGGACATTATAAGCAATATCCTCTTCTTCACAATTTTCTATCCAAGCAATGAACACTGTTGAATTCCCTCAGCCATCATTAGTGATACTCACGGGAGTCAGGAAGGCACACAGCGATGAGATCCTAGGGATATGGGCTGCCACCACAGCTGGTGGCTACAGAAGGAAAGGCAGAGCCTGTAGGAAGATGACTTTCTAAATTTCAGATGTATCCAGCCTCCTTGGGAAATGGGGAGATAAAGAAATATCAGCTGTCCTGATGGAAATTTCCCCTGGGAAAACTGATGCTAGCAACCATTTCAGGAAATAAAAGATAACTTCAGCAAGGAGGGGTCAAATGGAAGATATATATATATTTGACCACAAACTGGCTGCAACGATCCATGTTGCAGTCAGAATCAAGGCGATTAGCTGCTATCATCAACCCTAGAAACACTTCAATTCAGGCCATAGTGGCAAACTCTTGTACAACACACTTTAAAATTATCTCCCTTTCAGTGACAGGTTTGGATAAGAAATCCCAGTCTAAACATAGCCTCCAACAATGAATATGGGCCAACTTCATTTAATCAAGATGAGTGTTCTAACGTGACTGTTCTGGTAAGCAAATGACATTCTTAAAAAAAAAAAAAAAATCCTTGTTGTTTAAATCATTGACAATCTTCCAAAATTTCCTTCTGAGGAATTTCATCCTAGACAATATGATACATTTTTTTTTATAACCTTATAGTGGATTGTCCAGTGTCAGGGTCAAGAGTCTTAATGGCATTTTCATTGCCTAGAACAGAAGAAGGTGTCAGAGATTAGATCAAATGCAGACATTCTCTTGAATCTGTTTTGGGTCTCTGTCATTGCTATTTATCCTTCCCCTTTCTACTTTTCCTTGCTTCCAGGGCCTGGAGAAATTAGCAGAAAAGAACAAATCAGTAGCTGAACTACCTGATTGAACATTTTCCAATTCACATATATATTATAGATCCCTCTGCTCAGTACAGTATGTCATTTGATTATTCAGTGTTGATCAAGCTACTGTGATTGATCTCTTTCTGTGATTTAGAGATTTCTGTGAACTCTTTCTGTGATTTAGACTTGCTAGTGAGGGAGAGGTCAAGCTTGGCCTCCTATACAAGCCTGTGTTAATATGTGAATAATGAACTATATGCTGGCTTATAGGAATAAATTAAATCACTTCATGACTTGAAACAAGTATCTACATAAGGGAAGAGTTTGCCCATAGTGGCATGTTTTTTTTTTTTTCCATAGTGATATTTTAAGAACTGTTTCCAACTGACGAAATTGTGTACTTTGAATTTATTTTAATGAGTATTTCCCAGAAGATAAATAAGTATGTGGTGCTCTGACTTTCAGGCTGTCATATCAGTATTTTCCTAAGGTAGAGATGGCTTGAATATATAACCCATTTTCAAGAGGCATGTCCAAATGATGGCCTTTCACAGTGCTCTTGAGCCCTCTGCTACTTCTGTCCTTCTCCCCCTTGCCTTTATGATTCTGATCTTTGGTGCTTCTGAGGTTATTTATATTCACCTGTCTCTGAGTTGTTTATGTTCTGTATTTCAAATCCCAATCACTATACAAACATTTTCTGGTCTCCATATTTCTACAGCAAGAAGGCAATCTTGACCTGGGGAACAAACTCTAGGGATTATTAGCTCTGACATTGGTTTTCAGTAAAGAACACAAACCTTACCATTTGGAGGAAATCAATATTTTATTTTATTTTATTACTTTATTTTTATTATAGTCATAAAGATAGCCTCATGTCCTTATGAGGAAAAGCAGTTTTAAGTCTGAAAATAAATGATTTTAAAATGTTTTCTTACAATGACTTTAAAAATAACTGGCCCCATCATGAGCAGATGCAAGAAAAAGAATTGAATATCTTAAAATGCCTTTCTTCTGTAAATATTTTTGTAAAATCTATAATTCACACTTTGAGAAGCCAGCTACCTAAACACAATAGCACTTTTTAAGAAGAGGACCCAGTGAACCATAACAGCTGGAAACCTGAGAGACAATATCATAACACAACTAAGAACCATATTTTTGACATTCACCATAGATTTCTTTTTCTGACTATAGCATGTACATGTCACCCAACCCAAACCCTGAACTAGTAAATGTGCTGTTGGAAACCATAAAGCACCTCTATATATTTATGTGAACCTTTCTTCTTTCCCAACTGCGTCACCAGAGTAGATTGGTATATAGGCCACCCAACTGCATATGCTGAATCTATGGAGGGGCAGGATGAGGAAGGGTTATGAGCAAAGACCCTACAGCCATGCTGCCTGGGCTGAAACCTCCATGTATCCATACACCATGTGGCCATGGGTGCATTACTTCACTTCATATCCTCATCTGTAAAATGACATGATGACATCTTTTCTATATCATAGAGCTGGTGTGAGGATTAAGTGTGATCCATACATGGAGAGAACTTAGTAGAGAGTCTGGCGTGTTTCACGGACTCAATGTCTGCTGGCTATAATTTAGTTTTCATCTTGTAGGCAGTGATTTCAGAAGCTGCTGCTAACTATTGCCTATCTTTAGTCATATTTCTTATATAAGTTCTCTGTGGCTACAGGGTCTTAATAAATACACCTTTAAACATACAATCCAATGGCATTTTTTGCTTGTTTTTAAATCCTTTGTTACATAATCTATTCTATTAAGTGTTCATCCCAATGTAAAAGGATCTATACATAATTTTTGTTGTTAGTTGAAAGTGCTTTGATTGCAACAGCAAAATTGACACTTTTGTCAAGTTGACACTTACTGAATCTCATTACTGGAATTATTGTGATGGCTATTAAGGGTGAAGGGACAAGAATTAGACCTTTGATTAGTTTTGGGAATGAGGGAGTTGCTAAATTTAGCAACACCCTATCTTGTTATGATTATTATTTATTAGCTTCTCGTAGGGTAGTATTTGGGTCCTGATTTGATTATTAACTTGGGGGGAAAAAGGACTAATATTAAACAGGACCAAAATAATAACCAGAATAGACCAGCATCCCTATAAGCTTAGAGAAAATCAAGCGACCGTGCCTAGAATAGTTCACAGGTGGCACATTAGAAGGAGGACATTGAAGAGCAGCTGGCAGACACAGACTGGGTCCTCTCTAAGGGATGGGTAGACCATGTGGGCTACTAGGTATCCAGGCAGGGAGTCAGCCAAAAGCTTTTGTTTTTATAATGGTCTGATTCCAGAATCACAGCAGTGACAATAGCTCAGACATGGGCATACTGTGCCCGCAGCTCTAAAATTAAAACATAATGCTTAAAGCTGGCAGTTATATTCCCCTAAATCCATTTTTAATTCTAAACAAAATACTCTTAGGAGGATTCTGCTCTACCACTGCCCACTCTCATGGGTTTAATTGGCAAGATGTTCTAAGCCAATCAATTTTAAATAACACCCTGGGTTTCCTGCAACCTTTTTCATAATATAAGACTCCCCATTTCTTTGGAGGATCTACAATATATCACTGTCTAAAGAAAAGGGATCCACTTACTTGAAAATCCTATGTAGACAGAAATCCTTTTTATTCAATCACTTGATTTTTTTTCAAATAAGTTTGTCTACTTTTTTTTTTTTAATTAGGGAAATCCAATATAGTGATCATGATTGACTTAATTTCTTTTTAATTTGGTGACCAGAACTTTGCAAGACTCCAGAACCACCCTTCTGAAGGACATTGCCCAACCTTGGGGCTACAAGGAAGAAGCAGGAAACTGAAGGAGTAGAAACTTAAGGAAAGTCACTAGAAATGTTTTTCTTTGCTTTCAGCCTTTTTTCCCCCATTATGATTCTATGGCTCTAAATGTTGTATACAGGATTGCATGTGTATAGGGAAAGGCACATGGACACTGGTGGGTTCTCATTTAAAATCTCTTCTAATAAGGTTTGTCAGTAATGGAAAGAACAGAAAGTGTTTCAGCCACAGGAAAACATTTATTTCAACCACTAGCATTCACTGGGCCATGCTACCTAGCTGCTATCAGATATTCAGAGAAAACCTGGTTAGCCCAATTAACTAGCTCCCCAAATTTAAGATGAAAGTCTACCTGAGCCATGCTAATCAAAGTTGTTTCATGTTCCATTTGTGCAAGTGCTAGGTAGCTTCTGTTTAGATCAGAGAAGCTTTTATACCACTACAGGTGTATGTGGAGAAACAGAAGAGATGGAAAGAAAGACAAAAATATCCCAACATATGGGTAGGGATGGAACTGACAGATGGGAACCATCTTAGTTCTAGAAAGGCAAATTGGGAAAGAGAAAGATGTTTGAACCAAATTTGGGGATGTGGTGTGAAATTATGCCATAACTTTTGGATCTTAATATCATGAAACAATTCTCTTTACCCTATTCCTTTCAATCTTTGGGAAAGGTGAGTAGAAAAATAATTCTTTTATGCATGGAATGGTTTCAAAGGATGACATAGTCCTTCCACTGCCGTCCTAAAAGAAGCTCCAAGGAACTCGTCACCAAAACATTTCAAGTTTCCCCATCAATTCCATCTTCAAATTTCATCACTATCTTCAGTTAAAAAGAGTAAACCCTTTTCTGAGAATTTAGCCAGAGTAAAAATTACTTTATCCTTTCCTTGCTAATAAGACAAAAAATGTTGCTATGATAGGTACATAAGCTCAAAAAGCTGAGGTTGCTGGCTCCTGAATATAACAGAATGATTTCTACTAAAACCAAGTGATTGAGGAGGTGAAAAGACTCAGTTCATGAATTTTGCCTTGCTGACAATCTAGCCAAAGAAAGGGCTTAAATGATATGTACTCCCACTGCTTCAGAAATTGTGATTATCAAGCATTAGGACCTGTGGCACAGGAAATAAATGCAGATTTTTTTTTGCACCCATTCAATCTTACACAGCTTATAGATAAGTTACAAATTCGGTTTAGTGCCCTCCTTTTATGTATAAGCAAACAAGATCAAGAGATGGTAGATCCATAGTCACACAGCTAGTCCACTGGCAGAGCTAGAATTAAAACCCTGGGCTCCAGACACCTGATTCAGAGCTTCTCATTAACCCTAGTCCCAATGCCTACTACACAGATCATGTCACATCAGATGAGGATTTGTGTAAAGAGATGGTCTAAGAAGGCAAAGAGATAGATCTGGCCAAATATCCATTTGGTATAGGGCAATGTTTTATTCTCCCTCATTTTAAGGTAAAATAGAAAGCAGATGTTTCCCCCACAAGGACTTGTTAGCTGGGTAAATCAGAGTCTTCATATTCCAGAACTAATTGTGGAAGACATTGGCTTAAGCATATTTACACCTACAGGTGATGTCCTAAAGTAAGCCGAGTAGCTTCCCAGTAGTAATTAGAAGGGGTGTCTTCTCATTCAAACTATTTCTAAAAAACTCCTTTATCATTCTTGCCTAGGTACCTTGCTAATCCTGTCTGTACTTGACATGTAATAGCAGCAAGTGCTAGATGCAGCCATGCCAGTCTAGCTTTTTCAACCGTAGAAAGTAAGGCTGCTGTTGCCTCAGGGAAGGGATTGGTGTTAGCTGACTAACACAATCAACACTTCTAATAAATGGGATGGAGATATGCAAAAGCTACCAGTAGGAGATAGGATGCCTCTTATGTGGAAATTAAGAGGGGATTTATTGTAACTTAATGAATGGCATAACCCTTCCAGAAAGAACATTACCAAAGAAACTGGAACTCACCATAGAAACAAATGAAATAAGGGTTACAAGACAATAGGGTTACCAGGGTTAATATAGCACTTTTAAGATGAAATGGGGCCCAGACCAAGATTTTTTGCATCCCCCAAAATAGACCTGTCAGAGATACCATTAGCTATTCAAAACATCCAACAAACTCTCTTTGTTTCGCATCAAACGCCCCCCCCCGGCCCCCCCAGGTTCCCAAACAGCCATCTGATAGGCAAACATTCTCCTGGTGACTTGTGTTCCCAAAAAGAATAATTCATAGGGTCAGAGACCTTAATTAGCCCATCAGATTAAGAGTTATGTTTCTCATTAACCATTAGCATTCTCGTTTATTCATTTAAGGTCTTTGGAGTTGTGATAAGTAAGAACCAGCAGAAATCAGAGACTGGCTCTTTGTATACCTGGATCTGGAAAACTGAAAAAAAGAGATGTTGAAAGTGGTGAATTCAAGTTTATACCTGGGAAGATTGTTTCTGGGCAGTGAGCATCCTTTCTCTTCAGAGGGTGTTTTCATCACACCTCTTGAGGCTGTCACATCTGTCTGTTTAACAGACTCTACCTTGTTTTTTTGTTTTATTTTTTTAAGATTTTATTTATTCATTCATGAGAGACAGAAAAAGAGAAAGAGAGAGAAGGGCAGAGACACAGGCAGAGGGAGAAGCAGGGTCCATTCAGGAAGCCTGATGTGGGACTCGATCCCAGGACTTGATCCCAGGACTCGATCCCGGGACTCCAGGACCACGCCCGGGGCCGAAGGCAGGCACTAAACTGCTGAGCCACCCAGGGATCCCCCAGACTCTACCATGTTGATGAAATGTTTCTGTGTATATGTAGATGCTATGAAGAATAGCAACCTGAATGTCAGCTCTAAGAAGGCACCCTGAGAAAGGACATTCTTGGAAACCGCCACTCAGTACCATGTACTTAAAATAAAAACAAAACAGTACCTGTCTCCTTAGGTCTCTTGTTTTCTTGGTCATCTTATCAATTGCAATGTTTAGAGGATCTCCTTTTTCTTTTCTTCCAGTCTATTAAGAGAAGAGAAACAATTTCTAGGTTAGATAATTCAATTTTAATTTTAAAATTTAAAAAAAAAATGGAAATGTACTTGACTGGTAGAAACCAAGCAAAAGAGAGAGAGGAAACTCTTTTCAATACACAACTATTATGATTTGTCTCTAAAATTAGTTTTCTCTGAAATAAAAATTTAAATTGCAGAAAAATAATACAGTCTCAGAATGGTTTACACATATGTCCATACTTAACTTCATGCAAGTATATTTTCTTCCTGCTCCAGACATTCATCAATTAAATAAACACAGGATGTTTGCTTTTGCCTTCAAATACAAATGTTTTTTTTTTTTTTTTGCTGCTGTCTTATGTAAGCACAGCTCTGAATAGAAAATGATTGAGATGATAAGAACTAAATTAGAAAAAAAATTAAAATAAATCACTAGAATTCAGAATTTCATATCAATATATTCTAGGCCATATTGTAACTTCTGTATCAAAGTAAAAAGAGGTGCTTTCCTACAAAATACAGTGTTTGTAATCTCTCTTCTATCATGCACTAGTATGCAAAGTATGATAATAAGGAACCCATAGCTTGAAGTCATAAGGAAAATGTCTCTTATGACTCTAAGAGGCAGAGGTAAAGGCAAAACAAACAAATGAAAAATCCAAAAAACTCTTCTTTAATAATTTATTCACTTGGAAGTTTGAAAATTTCACTGAATAATTTCTTTTTCTCTTTTCCTTTGCTCTTTCTTTCTTTCTTTCTTTCTTTCTTTCTTTCTTTCTTTCTTTCTTCTTTCTTCTTTCTTTCTTTCTTTCATGGCTGAAGGAAAACAATTAAACAGGCAAAATAGATTCTCCATTATCCTTTTAAAACCATAATAGCAATAACAAAATTCCCATGGATGAAAAGCTCTACAAAACTTTACAGATGGCAGTATCTTCCCTTTAAGAGAAAATTCTTTTCAAAAGCTTTGAAAATCTAAATTATCTTTGTGGTGAGTCCATTCCTGTTTCATACTCAAGTCTCTGTAGAGTCATGTAGGTCTCTATAGTAATTTGTATATTTGATGAAATGATAACAAGATAGTGTGTTTGGAGGATCCATAGAAATACCATTCAAGAGGTTTCTAAATATTCTCTTCCAATGACAAAATTCTGGAGGTGGTATATACACATCACATCTACTTACAATTAGATTTAAAGCAGTCATTTTTTTTCTGTAACTTGCTTAATTAACTATTTTTTTCTGAGCTGATGTATAACCCTATACAGTTTTTATTAAAAAGCCAAAATCAGGGCATATGACTGTATATTTTTAAACATCTAAAATCTTAAAAATTCCCTTATCTTTTCCACTCCCTAAACTCATATTCTGACCCTTCCATGTGTATACGCTGAAGTTTATAAGTAGAAAGAGCTCAAAATAGAGTGGTAACATTTTACAAAGTTAAGATATCAGTGTACAAATAGCTCCAAGAAGAGACAAGTATATGGAGAAGAACAATGTGCTGCATTATCTGTGGAGAGAAGCTGGTTACATAGCAAATGAGACTGTGGTGCCCTGTCTGCATATTTAAGGTATGCCACAAGAGTAGCAGCCAAAAACTGCTTTCTTTTCTCTTTAACTTTCTTCTTACAACAGGATGTTCTCCATTAAAATGTGAGAAAGTCTAGTCCATTATCATTCTAAGAACCAGATTTCCTATGCCCTTTCCATTTATGAGAGAAATAAAAACTTACTTTAAAAAACTAACAATTATGAGTTTGGTTTAAAATGTGGCTATGAGGGATGCCTGAGTGGTTCAGTAGTTGAGCATCTGCCTTTGGCTCAAGTCATGATCCCGGAGTCCTGGGATTGAGTCCCCTGCAGGGAACCTGCTTCTCCTTCTGCCTATGTCTCTGTCTCTCTTTCTGTATCTTTCATTAATAAATAAATAAAATGTTAAATAAACAAATAAATAAATAAAAATAAAATGTGGCTATGAGAAAAGGAGACTGGATCACTGAACTTTTCAACCTAAAAGAAAAAAAAATCAAGACAATGTGTATATACAAAATGATTACTGACAAAATACTAAGTGTTAGACACTGGGATCATTTCTTCCTGCCAGTGGCATCTCATTATCACCATTTGACAAATGAAAAAATAAAATCAGAGCAGGCCTGGAATTAGGGAGAGGGCAAAAAGACACTGGCCTCAGATATGACATTTAAGGGGACACCAAAGAACTCAGTAATCAAGATATATAATATTTTAATGCAATATTTTCAAAAATAAAATTAAGGCAAAAAGTCCTTGTTGAACAAATATCAAAATTTTAAATAAAAACAGGATCCCACAGGGCTAGGAGTAGGACAAGGAAAGTGAGGTAAGTCATGCAGGTCAGAGATTTCTTAATTTTAAATTTAAGAAAAACTGGGGATGAGGATGAAGGAGTGCACTCATCATGATAAGCATCGGGTATTGTTTGGAAGTGTTGAGTCACTGTATTACACACCTGAAACTGATATTACACTGTATGTTAACTAACTAGTATTTAAATAAAAACTAAAAAAAAATTGAGGAATGCATTTATATTAAAAAGAGAATAAATCATTGTTTAACTACAAATTTAATTGAGTGCCCTATATTCTTAATGTGCTAGATCAGGCAACCTTACCCACAGGAGGGATGCTCAAGACAGTAACTGGGGCATTGTTACAGACACATGTGGGGAGGCTCCATTGTCTCATTCTGTGAAAAGCAGGGGAACATGGGATTCTGTATCCCATGTGGGATGAAGAACCTATAACTGCAGAGCATATGTTCATTAAATGTGAAGCATCATTTTGGTTACTGTGAGAGATTCACAAAAAGTGAGATCTATGATCCACATGCTCAAGGAGTTCTTAATTCAAAAGAGTAAACCAGAACATGAAATTAAGAACACTAACAACTATGCAGAAAGACTAACACTCTAACCGGCTAAATCAGCTGCTCAAAAGAGGGAGATGCTGTATTTGGCAAGTAAAGTAATCTCACAGAGAAGTGGGAGAATTTACTACACAGTAAGTCCTGAGTAAGATCTGGATAGGAAAGAGAGGAGTATTTGAAGGGAGGACAGGGTGGCAAAAAGAAAGCATCCAGTCAAGAAACAGCAAGGTGGGTTCCAGGAGGACAGTGAGTGGAATGGCGCAGGCTTTTCTCTGTGATGTAAAGGGATAGGTTTGATGAATTATAGAGACAAGCTACTTTTATAAAAGCTTCTTTATAGTGTGATTACTATCAACTATATTTTGATCTGCAAACTCAGATGATCTCTGGTGACATTAGCATTCTATGTCACTGTGTTGTCAGCATTCTGTTTGTGTAGTATTTGCAATACTGGGTTTCTTCAGCTTCCATGTCTTTGTCTAAAGACAACTAAAATAATTCAGATGACCTGGGTGCCTCAGTTGTTCTCACTATTTAGAAAGGTTGGGTAAAGGCAAAGCAAGGACTAGAACTTTGGAAGTTTTTGTCACTGGCTGAAGTTGTTAATTCATGGGTCTTTTGTCAGTTCTAATTTCTTTAAATAAGGTATGTGTATAAGAATAATGGTAGTAGATCCTCAATGCTCAGTTTAACAGAGCAAATGGGGACTAGCAAACCATCACTTCATGCTTTTCTGGGCTCTATTAGGTTGGCATGTGGAAATACTTTTAAATTATCAGCTTAAATTGCACAGAAGCCAATCACTGAGAGAGACCAAAATAAATAAATAGATAAATAAATAAATAAGTCTTGCCTCCTGGTGGCAGCCATCCATTATTATGCTCTGTGACCTAGGACTAACATTTTGCTCATTTTTATGTCTGAATTTTTCTCATGAACACAATGGATACCGTAATATATACCCTATCTGTTCACCAGGTTAGCAAGACAATCTGTCATGTGTCAATGACTGGAAAAAATAAAAAGCATTAACGTATTCAGAATAATTAGGAAAGTATTTTTATTGTGGAAAATAATAAGAGAATTGTCTTGGAAACTATGTAGATAGTTTTTGGGTTACCTGGACTTCTGCTTTCTCCATTCAGGCAGATAATATATGAATGAAAATTTGACCAAAAATGAGAATTCTTAAAGGAAAAGTTATTTCCCTTTAAGGAAGGAATATTTGAGACAGTTCATTTTAAATAGACAATTTATCTGAGATATTTCTAAGAGGTGAAATAAGGGGCAGAAACTTCAGATAAATGTCTTTTCCATAATAGGTTCTTGGATATATTTGTTAAATAACTAAGAATTTGATCATCTTAAGCAAATTCTAGTTGAAAGGGAATCAACTAGAAGCTTCACCCAGCTCTCCTTCTCTCACCCTCAAAGCTCTACCAACTAAAAATAGTTTAACAAACTGAAGAGAAAGGAGACCTAAGTGTTCATTTTGACATCATCACCTAATAAAAAACAAGTGTGTTGTCTTAAGTCAGTCATTCATTTACTCCCTGCCTTTGGTAAAGAGAAGAAAACAAAAACCAGTTGTAATCACTCTCTGCCAATATCTATCTAAGTGATCTGGCATCTCTACCCTCCACCTCTCATCTGTCCAATGGAGAAGCCAGAGGCAAGTTACAGAACCAGGAAATGTAAGAGCCTGAAAAACCATCAAGAGTACATGCCTCATTGCTAAGAAGCTCTCATGGCACTGCAGAGAGGGCTAGGGGGATAACAATCAGTTGGGGCTTTCTCATCTCGAAAATGTGGATAATGCTTTCTCTGTAGGATTGCCGCAAACATTAAAAGAAATGAAATTTGTAATAGCACAGTCCCTAACCCAGCAGAGATAACTCAATCAATGTTAGTTTCCTCTCCTTCCTCACCCCACGGGTCCCCTCAAAGATGAGGACAACAAGGTCCAGAGAGGTGAACTGATTCTGATCACCTCACTATTTAGTGTCTGATCAGGACCTCTGTCCTCACAGTCCAGGGATTTTCCTCTCCAGGTCTAAACCATCTTCCATCTCCAAAATTCTAGGATTCTGTGATTTTATAGTTTTATGAGTTTCCATTCAAAGATTACAAAAAAAAAAAAAAAAGAAAAGAAAAATCTCAGTTTGAGTTATATTTCCTTTGTCATATTTGGTCCACGAATCTTATGTGCCTTTCTCAGATCTGCTCCCCATTTGCCTTCTTTATCTTCTCCTGCAGAGAATGAGTCTGCAATAGAGATAGACGTTTAATAAATATTGTTATTAAAAAAGAAGAAGGAGACAACAGGCAGGAGTCTTCTTTCACATTGCTACAGGCAACTTTCCTAGTTGCCATCTGTTGTGCTAAGGAGGTGCATGATTATTAAACTTTATTTGTTTTAGAATTTGGGCTCTATTTTACAAAACACATTTGGAGTAGATCCATGGTTTGAACTGATGGGAGGGAAAAAAAAAAGAATTTCCTGATTTGGATTTTTATAGGGGATCCTTTATTCTCCCATTCTCTGGCTCTGAACTCAAGTCCAGTTTGCCAAATTATCAGATGCTGTCAAGGAGACATTCATATTTCCATTTAATCCTACACAAAAGAATTGGGGCCATTAATAGAAATGTTGATCCTCACAATTAGTCTTCAGGAACAAGTCAATATTTTAGTCCAATAACTTGTTTATACTCGCCCCTTCGGGAAATAAAAGCCTCTCTTTTAGATAAGGATCTTCTTTCTTCTTCTTTTTCTCTTTTTTACTATATTAATATCCATTACCACTTCTGAAATACTGAATATATGTGCAAAATATTTATATTATATGCTGCAAATTATACAACTGATACCAACTCCTAAATTTATAAAACAGAAAAATGGAATATTAATTTTTAAATATCTGAAATTGAATATTTACTTAAAGGCCATTCCTCATCCCATTCTAAATACATAATTCAGTACAAGTGGTCCTTCATAGAGGCCCTGGGAATATAAATCTACCACCTCAGTGCTTCCCTCAGATCCATGGTTTCAGGTGAGTTCTGTGGTACAATATTAAAGTGGGAAATTGCTGTGAGAAGGCACATGTCGATCACTCTTTTCCTTTTTCTAAAGGTATCTGCCAACTTGACTGAATGTAAAGAAATTTTCAAAATATCATATAGCCATGACTTTAATAATTGAATGTATATGGAGCTAATCAAATGCCCAGTCTTCAAATTGTTGTTATTCGAAAGAAGTGGGAGTCAAAATCATCAGAATGGCAGAAAGCAATAATGTGCCTTGCACTTTATCTCCAATACATTTGCCTGTCATTTAAACCTATAATTTAGACAACAGGAAGGAGGAGAAAAAATTATCTATCGATCCAGAAGTCATCCCATCATATTTGGAGGGTTGCCCATCTACCCTCAAGCCCTGAATATAGGAATCGTATTCTTATAACAAATAGCACCATTATTTATGAAACCTTGAACATTTTATAATACCTCTATATTATGTGTAAATCACAGTCTGAGAATGTGGATCTTTCTAAACATTTCCCTTTCACTGGCTATAGACATTTCTCTTCGAAAAGAAATGGGTGATATCTCTCTAGAAAGATAAAAGTTTAGCAGTGGCCACAAATCAAACCCATGACCAAGATACTTTGACCACATCACAATCCAGCTTTCCTGGAACCTGGGATGAATGGAGGTGTGGGGTGGTGGGCAGGAGGAGGGGGAGATAAAGTTAGAAAGTGAAAAAACTGATGACAACATGTCAGGGCCAAAATGTATCTGACACTGCTCTGAGATCTTGTCAGTGCTCAAAGAAAGAATCAATATATAAGATAAGAATACCAAGATGGCATTATTGGTAAGATTCCCAGACCCTATTTATTGACTTAGCAATATCAGTACACACAACATATTTTCGGTTACATACATTCATACTTTCCATTATATACTAACTTGTAAAGTAACACTTCATGAGGATAGTCTTTATTTTATCATTATATCCTTGGTACCTGTGGCTAGCACATAATAGGCATTAGATAAATTATATCAAATCAATGAATGAAACACATGGCCTTCTGAATCTAGTTGCACCTAAAGCCTAAGTGTCTATCAATAGATTTCCTGCTATCATGAGTGGATCAATTCCCCACATGTTTCTTTATGATGGATATCTCTCAGGAAAAGATCCTGACTAAATCAGAGACCTTAAAATATCAGACCAAAATAATTTGAAGCCAGGATGGTAGAAGATCCCGGCAAGGTCCCCTATGGACACAGCCCAGAGCATTCCCTGAGACCTCTGGCCTTGGCTTCACTTATGTGATTTTCCCTAGCACTAATTTCTGCCCAAGCTCTAAATCCTAATAAAACCCAATTAGTCACTAGCCTTGAGAATTTGTCTACCAAAAAGTCTCTAAGATTTCTGCTTTCCCTCAAATTCTTCTGCCCAGGGAACCCACCAAATCCCAGTGTAGGACTCTAACACCACACAGTCCTTTTTTGATTTCCCTCCTCATATTCCTCAGTGTGGCCTGTCAAAACCAACTTTTCATTTATAAGGCTCAATCCCTCAGTTCCTATTTAATTCTTACTGGATCTTTACTTTCTACTAAACTCTTTGGCCTGTATATTAAATTTTCATAGTTATATTTCCTTCTTGTAATAGTCCACCCTTCTTATCAATTTGTTCTTTGTCAGCAGTTCACAAAAATTTTGTCCTGTGTTAGTACCTAGCAAAGGGGGACATTCTCTCTTCAATGATTTGCCTAGTTAGATTTGACATATTCTTCAAGAAACAGCTCAAAATTCTCCTCTAGGAAATATTTTAAAATTGATCTAGCCCTTGAAGATCTTCCCCTCTTTGGACCATATCCTTCCCCTCTTTGGACCATATCCTTCAACAGTACTGTGCCAAATGATGCAGATGTTAACAATTTACCACCCTACATTATTTATTAAGTTTCCATGTGGCCACAGAGCAGAATTTGAGCTTTTTGTTGGTGGTTTCATACCCAGAAAACTTGGTATGAAACTCCTAAGAAGTGCCTCAGAAATACTTGTTCATGAATAGAAAAATGAATGCGCCACGTAGGCACCTGTGGATAGGAAGACGGTTACATAAGGGATGAAAAATTTGGAAAATGTGGGGTCCTAAAAATAAATTTCATGTATTTCACAATTTTCTGCTCAAAACCATAGGAAGTGGTTGGCACCTGTGTGATGTTACAATTCTTGCTCCTTTACTTATTTTATTAACACAGGTGTGGTCCTCAATGATTATCTGCCAGACAACACTGCACAGAAGATACTTTTCATCAAAGCCCCACCCTCCTCACCAGCTCCCTACCTTGGGTTAATTAACTACACATTCCTTCAAAGCCTGTGAGAGACCATGAACTGAAAGAACTGCTAAAAAATGCCATTTTATCTTCACAGTTGAGATGAAAGTAGCAAGGGCGAAGTGCAATTTTCCATTGATTTTATACACACACAAAACACATATATACCCACACTAAATAAATCATTTAAATTTCAGAGAAATTTAAACTTCCACTTCAGTTTCAAGTGCATATCCCTCCAATCACACAGTTATAGTTAAAGCTATCAACACCTAAAGAATCCCTAGAGTCTGGCATTTTCTAACTTTTCAAAAAGAGGTCAATAACTGCATCCATGTTGTTGAGAGTTCACAGAAATAAGAAAACACTCAGGAAGAGGATTACCTTAGTTTATGGAAAGTCTATCTGTACAGAGCCCCCTTACTTTAGTCTACTTGTGCCTCATCTAGCAGTATATCAGGGTTCAGTTCATGTTGTAATTCCTTCATCATATGTTCCTGACCTTTCACTTCATAGGAACTCTTCCCCCTCTGAGTGCCTAAAGTCATCTATATTATTATCTTTATTATCAAAATAGCCATTTGTTTGATGTTTTATGAACAATTCCTACTCAGGCAACACTCGTATATTGTGCAAGTCTCTTGCATCAACAATTAAATTTCAGATATCTGAAGCAAATCTCTTGTATTATTAATTGGAAGGTAAAATACAAATATACAGATGCATCATTATGATATTGTCTTGTTCAGAAACTTGTCATGATACAGTCATATATCTGTTCCTTCTTCCTGGTTAGAGACATGGGAGCTTAAGGGCAGTGTATTAGTCAGCGCAGGCTGCCATAACAAAATACCATAGACTGTGTGATTTATGAAACAAAAATTTATTTTTTCACAATTCTGGAAGCTGGAGAGTCCCAGACCAATGTTCAGCAGGTTTGGTTTCTTGTGAGGGATCCCTTCCTAGCTCATAGATTTTACCTTTTCACTATGTCCTCAGGTGATAGAGAGTGCAAGCAAGCTCTCTGGTGTCTCTTTTTATAAGAGTACTAATCTTCTCATGAAGGCCCTACTCTAATACCCCATTTAATCACTCCAAAAGTACCATTTCCAAATACTGTCACATTGGGATTTTCATCAACATATGGATTTTGGAGAGACATAATAGTCCATAGCAGACAGGAAGTCATCAGCCAATTATATGTCCTTGAAAGTCTGAAACTTCTTACACAGTACCTTACACATAATAGGTGTTAAATAATTTTAAAATATGTATAGATATGTATATACAAATATTAATTGTATACAATTATAAATGAAGTAATTAGTATTCTGGCTGCTTGACCTGACTACATGATATGGATCTTTGGCAATAAGGCTACTTTTGTGCAGAGGTAGAGTGAAAGGGTAGCTGTATTGTTAGCTTCACCAATGGTAGAGTATTACTGCTGCCAACTCTCTTTCCACACTCATTCTCTCCTTCCCTGTTCACAAATCTCACCTAAGCAGGAAGAAGATGGAAATCAAAGCCTATAATTGTATGCACAGAATGAAGATACGGTCACTTGGGACAAGGAATATATAAACAGTAAATGCCTTTTATCAAATCCTTCTCTCAGAATAAGGGGGAGGGGTAAATAAACTTGAGGACATTAAATACCAGAAGGGGAATGGATTTAGTGAAATTGTGCTTCTTAGAGAGGAGCAGAACCCTGACTGGGACAAAGAAGTAGGCCATAACAAGAGAACACCTGGGATCCTTATGTTGACCAACCCTACAGTAATGGAAAGGGAAGAAGTTTCCCAGGGAATACTGGAAGAGAAAATTAACAGTTTATGAATACTGAGCACTTTCTGAATGCCCAGAGGACCCTCAAAGAGATTTCCTTGCACACTCAGAACCAAACCTTTTTCCCCTGCCTAAATCAAACCTGACTTCTTTTGGTCTTTGCGAAAGCCTTTGAAGACTGCTCCTTCTGTCCTCTCCAGTATCACCACCAACCGATTTTGGCATATTCTTGCCTCTCATGCTCTCTCCAAAAGGCTAGCGCTATCTGGAAAGCAACCACATAAGATGTTGGTCCCTTTAAGTCTTAGCACTATGAGTGACTAAAATAAAATAATATTATTTGGACAGCCAAAATAACTGAAGAAATATTTTACTTATACACTAACAAGCCCCAATCTAGATTTATTCATTTCATTGTTAGTCCTTTGGTGTTGTCTTTTATTTTCTAGGAACAGAGCTTATGAAGCCTTGAGCCCTTTCTCGACTTTGCAAACCCATCCCAAGCCAGAATGGAAATAGGCTACTCCCCACATCTAGCACCAACATCCAGGAGGCCACTGCCATATGACCAAGGACACATGATATTTCCTGAGGGCTTTCTGATGCCCTTCTCCCTGAAAATGCGTGGAATCTGCCTCATAAGAGAATCATCTATTGGGGCATTTGCTCACACTTGGAACCAATGAAAACTTTATGAGGCAAATAGCATTTTTGCTGAATGATAGTTAAAAACTAAACTAAGTAGAAAGCAGGCCGAAACCTTGGAACACATGTCTCACATCATCCCAAATATTCCTCACTATGTGGCTCCCATAAACACCATCTGCTGTGTTAATTTGTAAAGAATTACAAGGTTCTTAAAATTACACTTTGCTCTCTGTAGCGTACACTCTGTCTATTAAATGGGGGAGGGTATTGAAAATGCATATCACATCAAGGCAGACACTGTGATCTTTTTTCTTCTATGCTGGGATCTTGCTGAAAGTTTGCTAGGTCTGCATGGAATTTTAAGAAGTGTATCATATTCTCCCCACAGCTGTAGGGGAAGAAAATGGAAATAAAATACATATAATAAAGCCTTTGCCCTAGATTATAATTCAAGCATCTTTTACATTTTCAAGTTGTGTGCACACCTCCCACTTCACTGGATGCTCATGACAGTGCAAAGTCCTTAGCTATGAGTCAAAGAAGGTGAAGAGCCAAAATGGAGAGAATATCTTGGGTGAGACTTTTGTTCACCATTGTTGACTCCTGACTTCCAGGGCCTTGTCAGAGCCCTCAGGTGGTAGATGAGAGTGTTTCTCAATTGCTTATTCCTGTCTTCTCACAAAGCCAGAAGAGGAGCATCTTTGTTCCCACACATCTCTGACAGTGCAGGGCTACAGTAATAGGCTGCTAATGTACATTTTAGGTTAATTAAGTCCCCAGAGGGGATGCTGGTTAAACAACGATAAGTGGTGGCTAGAAATGAGAAGGTAAATAGGAGAGTTTGAGGCTCAATAATCTTTTAGCTAGAAACTGTCAATGTGACAGAGTTGTTGCAAAGGCATGTTC
Source organism: Vulpes lagopus (assembly GCF_018345385.1). Lineage (NCBI taxonomy): Eukaryota > Metazoa > Chordata > Mammalia > Carnivora > Canidae > Vulpes > Vulpes lagopus. The sequence goes on along the minus strand of NC_054828.1, from coordinate 90,243,406 downwards.
TTAGTTCTCCCCATCAGTAGCTCTGGAGTAGGCTGGAAATCCTTATTTTTTAATAAATATTTAAGAATTATGGACAAGTTCTGAAAACACAGAGATAATTCAGTGGCTACCAACCCGACTAATCATTTGATTAGTCAACGTCTTTCCAACTGCAGCCCCGGAATGTGCATTTTCAGATTTCCATGAAGCTCTACTGATCAGCCAATTTTGGTAATCATGAGGTTTGCAACAATTTACTGGTGGTAAACTTGAAATAGGACCAAGGATTACAATTAAGGCAATTCTGCTTAATTCTTGATGATTAGTTACTCTATCTCAAAAATATAAATTTCAGAACCAAACGAATTAGAAAAATAAAAAATTGCACTGCCTGAAAAACCAAAACAATATAGAATAGACATACTCTGCCCTGTCATTTCACAAAAAAATCCCCTCACAAAGAAAAAGAAAGTTAAATCATCTTCCCCAAAATCTTTGCCTATCATTATTATATCTGGGTAAACATCAAAATAAGACTAGCTAGATGCAATGAACATAGAAATAAAGGAGGATGCTGATCTTACCAAAACATAAAGTGTTTAAGAAAATTCTGCAACATCACACACAAACTATAAAACAGGATCCTGATCAAGGCTGATCCTGACTTCAGAGATTCTGCTGGTATACACACGTCTACACACTGCTGGAGGGTTGTTATGGGGCAGATTCCAAGCATTCTCAGGGAGAAGGGCATCAGAGAGGCCTTAGGAAATGCCAGTGCTTGCCTCTGTGTTTCTAGAACATGTCCAGGATTCTTAAAATGCTTATTAAAAAGTGAAGATTTCCAGCCTACTCCAGAGCTACTGAATGGAGGGACCTAGGAAACTGCGTTTGCAACAGCTTTGTCATATTGACAGTTTTTAGCAGAATTTCCCAACATTTTCTGAAAATATACTCCCAATCTCCTCTTCCAATAGTCACGATGTTTCTAATCCCTCATAAGTACATCCCAGTCCTCAGGGAAGAGTTTCTTTGAGCACCCCATGATAATTCCCTATATGCCAACTTTACCTTCATCCTGAAGTAACAACATATATAGGCCAGATCAAGCCCTGCCTCTTCCTGACCACACAGCCCATATAGAATTCTCCTTTCTCTCAACCACAATGGCAATTAGCATAGTCCTTTTCTGATGTTCAGACATAGCATCCCTCAGACAAATCCCTGCAGAACCTTCTTTGGACAAGTTGGCACAGAATGGTCTCACCCCACATCCCTCATAGTCTGATATCTGTCTATAGCTGCCTCCTGACTTCTAAGCTCCTATAAAAAAGGACAGGATTTGGGGTAAAGGTTCTTACTTGAATTTTCTCTGTTCACTCTAAGTAAGCTGAACCCAGTGAGTACTGTTGCTTTCAATTAAGTCATCAATCCCATGAAAAACTAGATTCCTAACACTGATTATAAGAAAATAAATTATTAGAACAGGCTGGCAATAACACCAAATTGTTGGTAAGAACCCCCAAATCTATCAATTGCATTTATAATGTAGTAAAATAAAATAAAAATGCTGTAATCATATTTTGCATTTCAATGCATGTCTACATGTATGCATGTGTTACAAGTTTATCTGTCATTATTATTACTTAACTGTATGGGTACCCTCTTCACTAGAAAAGCATAAGCTCTGTGAGACAAAGGTCACATTTCTCTGTAGCATGTACAATATCCCCAAAAGGAGTTTGTTTTGTATGCCATAAAGCCTTGTACAGTTGACCTTGAACAATGTGGGGGTTAGGGGTGCTAAACCCCCACACTGTTGAAAATCCACATTCCCTAAAAACTTAACTAATAGCCTACTGCTGACCAGAAGCCTCACTAATAACATAAACAGCCAATTAACACATATTTTGCATGTTATATGTACTGTATCCTTACAATAAAGTAAGCCAGAGAATAGAAAATATTATTAGGAAAATCACAGGGAAGATAAAATATTTTTACAGAGCTGCTCTGTATTTATCGAAAAAAAAAAAATCCACATATAAATAGAGACCCAAGAGGATCCCCTGGGTGGCTCAGCGGTTTGGCGCCTGCCTTTGGCCCAGGGCATGATCCTGGAATCCCAGGATCGAGTCCCAGGATCGAGTCCCACGTCGGGCTCCCTGCATGGAGCCTGCTTCTCCCTCTGCCTGTGTCTCTGCCTCTCTCTCTCTCTCTCTCTCTCTCTGTGTGTGTGTGTGTGTGTGTGTCTCTTGTGAATAAATAAATAAAATCTTAAAAAAAAAGAATATGTAGAAACCCATATAGTTCAAACTGTGTTGTTCAAAAGTCAACTGTAGTTAGTAACATGATAACTCACTCCTGGGTGAGAGAGAATCAAAGAATTTTATTGCCAAACTTTTCTGGGTATGTGAACCACACATCACACACTCAGTCCCCAAATCTTAGTCTTTCTAGAATCTAATACTAACTTGTTCACTTGCATCCATGACTATCTATTTGGCCATGTGCAGCCATGGAAAAACACATGCCAGCTCCAAGGGTCATCTTCGTCTCCCCAGGGCTTGTGACATTAACACCTAGGGCAAGAGGGGATGGATCCTTTGATAAAGAAATCAGTGTTATTCTTACCTAATATTAAGATGCAAATGTAATTTCCAGTTTGAACCCCATCTGCCCTTCCTTCATGCTTTCTCCCATGCCTTCCCTTCCTTGAAAGAATTTATGAAGTAGTCAAAAATAGTATTAAGTAATAGCTTGGCTCTGATACCTACTAGCTCTATGCAATGCTTGATAATTTACCTAAACTCACTAAGTCTCAGTCTTCATCTGTAAAACAATGGAAATGATGCATAACACAAGATTGTGATGAGATAATGCATGCAAAATGTCTCCGAGTTTAGCATGGAAATGGTATTGCTGGTATTGGAAATGAAAAAAAAAAAAACAAAAAACACAAACCTGATTTTTTTTTTCCTCTCTTGATAGCAAACTTAGGGAAAACAAAGTGCTCAGCATCTTAACCATGAAAAGATACAAGATGGATGGATTGAATATTTAGGGAGAACATACTGATTTATAGGCTGGATCTAGGTTTACCACAACTTGCCATTTGAAAATCTTTTAATATCAGAGTGGTATTTAACATTCATGAAATTTTCACCATTTTAAAGTCCATATGACACAATTCAAGTATAAGGCAAATGAAAAAGGAGAACCAGACACAGACCCTGTTTCACTAAAAATGTAGTGAAGAATATAAAATTCGATAGCTATTGTTTCTTATGCTAGTGAGGGACGGGGAGCAAATGTTGGGGACTGATTCCTCCTTTTCAGTCCTATGCATGGGCAAGAAATCAGCAGCGAACACACTTCACTGATTATTTTAATCACACTGAGCACCTATACTTAACTGCCAGCAAGAGGGAGATTCCCCAAGCAGCATGAGTGGATTCCACTTCAGTCACCATCTTTGGTACATTAAGGAAGGGATGGCCTTGCTGAAATGATGCAACAGGCCAGACATATCTGCCTCATGTTGTTGTGGAATCAGTGAGAAGAGTTGTTAACTACTTATACATATCTGGTAGTGGGGGCTGCCAGAGATCTGAACAGCAAGAACACATCTCTTTTCCAAGTATGGCTTTCATTATGATGGAAAGTCTAGAGATCTACCATTACAGAATGATTTTAATTTGTTTATAAAGACTCTAGGAGTTCCCTGTTAAAATACTAATAAAATTGAGAAAGAACTTAAGTAGATAATTTGCTTACTGGTTTTTCATCTGCTCCTCCTATTAGACTATAAACTTCATGGAATTAGTAACTTCAACTGTCTAGTTTACCTGTGTGTCTATATTTCACTAAGTCCAGTCCCTGGCACAAAGGTTCTCACTGAAGCAGTGACATAAAATAATTGTCACTTTGGAAAATAGAATTCTCTAAAGAGAACAGAAAAGTAGGAGGCAAGAAACTTCTGTGTAGGTGTTGGATGAGGGAAGCCTAGAATTAAAAATAAATTCTGGTTCCACAAGAAAGCTGCTGATCAAGGAATTTAGTATTTAGAAATTAGACATATTCACAACACTAACCAAAAACAACCACAAAATATTAAGGGGGAGAAATCAAATAAGTGTAGGGATATGAGGAAGACAAAATAAGAAGGAGGAAGGAGGAGGAGGAGAGAAAGAAGAAGAAAAAGATATTTATGGAGATGAAGGCAAAAGGTGGCTGAGATCTTACCCCGAAGCTTGGGAACTCTAGTATTGTGGTGAATCCAAAGTAGGAACTACCAAAAATAAAAAATAAAAATTAAAAATAAAAAAGGAACTACCAAGAGAACAGCCAGGAATCCAGTTACTATTACTGAGACAGAAGGCACTAAAAGGTAGTAAGAAAGAAGTCAGAAATCAAGAACTAGAAGGGATGCTCAAGTCTGGAGTGAAATCAACAGTAAGTCTGACTTAAGGAGGAATCACCATGTTATGGGTACAAGTTCTTTCATTCTCTGTGAAGAAGCCAGACTGGTCCAAGCTCAAAATGCCTGGGAAATCTACCCTTTCTCACCTACCTACAGGTGAACAAGCACAAGGCCAGGCTTACCACACCCAGCTATGCAATTCCCTATCTCCTTCTCTTCTTCCCTACCCAGAAAGCTCCACAGAAAGCCTCATCTCCTGGAGCCCCTTCCCTATAACTATTCCAACCCTGTCATTGCCTTCTTTACTTTGTAATTAATCAGGCTTGATAATTGGGCTGAATTTTATCTCTCCAGAATTCATGAGTTGAGTGTCCTCCCCACCACTCCGATACCGCAGAATGTGATTGTATTTGGAGATAGGTCATTAAAGAGATAATTAAAGTTAAATGAGGTCGTTAGGATGGCCCCTAATGTAATATGATTTATGTCTTTATTTTTCTTTTAAAAAGATTTATCTATTCATGAGAGACAGAGAGAGAGAAGCAGAGACATAAGCAGGATCCTCAAAGGGAGCCCGATGCAGGACTCGAACTCGATCCCAGATCCCGGAATCACGACCAGAGCCTAAAGCAGGTGCCCAACCGCAGAGCCACCCAGGTGCCCCTGATTTGTATCTTTAAAGTGGAGGAGATTAAACTCAGAAAAACACAGGAAAAGACCACGAAGTAGAAAATGGTCAGCTACAAGCCAAGGAGAAAGGCCTCAGAACAAACCCACCCTGCAGAAAACTTGATCTCAGACTTCTAATCTCCAGAACTGTGAGAAAATAAATTTCCATTGCTAAAAATCCCAGCCTGTGGTACTTTGTTATGGTCGCCATAGCAAACTAATGCAATGTGTGACAGGAAACATTAAAGTACCGATTGGTTGAGGTTTTGACTTTCTATTAAAATACATTACTGATTCAGGCTAGTTAGAAGTCTAAGAGGGCTGAGGTGGGGGTCAAGCAGAAAGATGTGACTGTCTCCAGAAATCCTAATTGATTTCTCAGAAAGCTCTTCAGTTTTTCACGGCATGAGGCTTATATCAATCAGTTTGTCCAATTAAGGAAGGAGCCTCATCTCATCCAACAATTGGAAAATGGGTCTCTCAAGTCCCAGAACACATTTCTTGCTCCAAATGCTAGAAAGCTTCCTCAGTCTTTCTCAAGCACCTCAGAGTCCTGCAGCTCTTCTTGAAAACTGGTAGATATCAAAGTAGATAAATAGGTGATAGATGATAAACAGAGCCATTTAAGGTAATCTCCCTAAAAGACCCTCAGACATTTCTCATTTCATAGAACAGCCAAAAACAATTTAATCTCATGTTTCCTCACAATTTAATTAAGATAAAAATGTGACTTCTATTCCTTTGTGTACATTTGCAGGTGCTTTTGATTAAGAAACCTGAATGAGGTGGGGGCACCTGGGTGGTTCAGTCAGTTAAGCTTCCGACTCTTGATTTTGGCTCAAGTCATGATTCCTGGGTCATGAGATCAAGCCCCACATTAGGCTCCATGCTCAGCCTGGAGCCTGCTGGAGATTCTCTCTCCCTCTGCCCCTCCCTCCGCTCGCTCTCTCTCAATGAAAAAATAAATAAAATAAAATCTTGGAAGGAAGGAAAGAAGGAAGGAAGGAAGGAAGGAAGGAAGGAAGGAAGGAAGGAAGGAAGGAAGGAAGGAAGAAGGGAGAAAGGGAAAAAAAAGAAAGAAACCTGAATGAGGTATTAAGTAGAATATGATGCCTATTACCTTATTGGTGACTTTTTTTTTCTTTGTTGTCCCCTTTCAGAGTTCCAGTTTAACTAACATACCTGGTATTTCAAGCATACAGCAAATAGGAGCATACTTGAGACAGCAACAATATGTTGACTGAAGAGAGTGATGAAACCATTGTAAAGCTAGATATGGCCAAATTTTTGTCCCAATTCATTTATTCTACCTATTGAGACTTATCACAGGGCTAGGTAGGGAGGACATAGTGAGCCAGGCACAGCTTCTACCAGCACAGGGTTGGTCTAAAGCATGGTTTCCTACCCTCAACTCTATTGACATTTGGGGCCAGATAATTATTTGTTGTAGAGGCTGCCCTATGCATTGTAGGATAATTAGCAGCATCCCTAACCTCTACCAACTAGATGCCAGTAGCACTCCTCTGTTATGACAACCAAAAGCATTTCTATATGTACTGTGGGGAGGGTACAAAATTACCCCCACTTGAGAACCACTAGCCTAGTGAATGAGAAAGATCATTAAATAACAATTATAATGCTGTAAGATGAGTACTACAATACAGATACAAGGCACATAAAGGGAACTAAATAAACTGAGGGATGTGGTGGTGGTTAAAAGAAAAAAGAAAGCTGCTTCCCAATGAGAAGATACAAAAAAGAGACACACAATAGCTACTTATTGTGCATTTACTATGTGTTAAACACTAGACTTTGCTTATTTAATCTTTACAAAATGCCCATATCTTAACCACTTTACAGGTTTGCTCAAAGACAGAAATAAGCTTGCTCAACATTCAAAGAGTGAGGGATAGACCCAGGTTCTAAGCTGGGTTCTAAACTCAAGTTTGGCTAAATCTTTAGAAATAGAGAAATTTTAAGAAAGAAAGTTCTGCTACATAAGAATCAAAGTAGCTCACAAATTAAAAAAAAATTCTCTAAATACAGAGTTTGCATAGGAGTTTGAGACACTAAATGTATCATTGAAAGAATTTAAACTGGAAATTGTTTTATTTTGTTTTAGAGAGAAAGAGCATGCACACCCTTGCACATGTGCACAAGCAGGGGGAGGGGTAGAGAGAAAAGGCGAGAATCTCAGGCTGACTGCACTGAGTGCAGACTGAAGCAGAACTCCACTGACCCTGAGATCATGACCTGAGCAGAAACCAAGAATCCCATGCTTGGGACACCTGGGTGGCTCAGCAGTTGAGCGCCTGCCTTCGGCTCAGGTCATAATCCCAGGATCCGGGATCAAGTCCTGCATTGGGCTCCCTGTGGGGAGCCTGTTTCTCCCTCTGCCTGTGTCTCTGCCTCTCTCTCAGTCTGTATCTCTCATGAATAAATAAATATATCTTAAAAAAAAAAAAAAAGAAGAGTCCCATGCTTAACCAGCTGAGCTACCCAGGTGCACCAAATTGGAAACCGGTTTAAAGCAATGAGTAGAGGTTCTATTGGAGAAGCTCTGGGGTTCCATATCATCCATCCCATGTCCATAAGAGTCCTTGGATTGGCTTTAGTCTCCCGAAGTCCCTAAACATCCACCTGTCAACTAATTACCATCCATAAATCAATCATCTCCTATCATAGGTAGGGCGAGAATACCTTCCAATCTGCTTCCATTATTTCAGCAAAATAAATAAAAATGCCTCCCTTCAATCTCAAAAGTGCCCCAATTTGGATGACAAGTTTTATGATCCTCTTATCATTAGTCTAATTAAGTCTTGAGCTAAAAAGTTACTAGATCAGCTTTTATGTCATCAGACTCACTGTTTGAGAATCCAATCCATTATTTTTTTTTATCTTCATTACATATGCATACATTACTTCACTCACCTGCCTAACATCTTCTAATGCCAACCTAACACCTACAAGAAGGTCCTGGCCAATTTGACTTCAGTTTGGCTCTCCAATCTTACCTCTCAGCTCTACCCTAACCCCATGTATTAGTTACTATTCCTTGAACAGATGGTACTTTCATGCCTCTAGGCTATTTCAAATGGATTACCAATGCCTTTATTCCCTCCACATGTTGTTCAATAATATTGACCACTGTGTTGGCTCTGCAGTGTCTTCCCCTTCTTCACTCCTCACCTGCCTATTGAATATCTCATTCAAATTTCATCTCTGTAAAGAATCCCTGATTTCCCCAGACATCAGTTGCTCCTTTCTGTGTGTTCATGCACTACACTTTACCCGTCTTTCTATTATGCTTCTTCTCATTCTCTAATTCAGGTTCAGGTCTGTGCCACTCATATTACTACAATGCAATGTGATCTAATCACTAATGACTAGAATATCACCATTATCGTTGTACCATTAATGCCTGCACTACCAGGTACTCAGTTGATATTTGATACATACCTACTGATTAATCATTGCCACTGGTGGCTATTAAAATCAGAAATATGGGCGCTTGGTGCCCCAGTCAGTTAAGTATCTGACTCTTGGTTTCAGTTTAAGTCATGATCTTTGGTTGTAAGATGGAGTGCTGTGTCAGACTCAAGGCTCAGCATGGAGTTGGCTTGAGACTGTCTCCCCTTCCCTCTATCCCTCGCCCTGCTTGCTCACTCTCTCTCTCTGTAAAATAAATAAAATCTTTAAATAAATAAATAAATAAATAAATAAGATCAGAAATAGCCACATTTTGGACAATAAGCAGGAATTTACTGTCTACCATGTAGTAGGCATGTGGCTTTTGCTTTGCAATACACATAACTAAGGGGTTGTGAGGTATAGTTAAAAGTCAGGATCTCTGCATCTTATTTCCCATTTTGCTTCTTCATCTTTCTGCAAGACCAAGTAAATAACTGAATATGAAAAAAAATATATATATATAGGAGATGTGTATATATATATATATATATATATATATATATATCCTCCATTCCCTAAATCTGGCAAACCAATCAGCCAGTCACAAATTCAAAATAGGCTAAGTAAAGTTCATGATATTTGGAATATGCCCCTAAATTTGGAGTTAGGTGTCACAAAAGGAGAATCTGACATCTCCCAAACCATCTGTATCATGTAAGTGCCTTAAGAATAAATCTATGCCTGAAATAGACCATCAGGCTAACTGGATACTGCTTTTTAAGTTTACTTTTTGTACCTCAATTAGCCTACTTTCTAAATTGAAACAAAATGGTAGGAAATGTATAATCTGTATAGTGTTGTTAATTCTTTAATCATAACACATTTATCTTAAATTTTATAGAAAGATTAAATGCTATGGATTAGTGTTATAGCATGAATCTCCTGTCCTCTAAATTACCATCTTACTAATACTAATTTAAAATCATACTAGCTGTGTACAGTGTTTCAGTTTAATGAAGTACTTTTATATGCTTTATTTTAATCCTCAGAACAAACTGTAACTTTGGTACTATTTATAATCTCTATTTGCAGATGCTAAAGGTCCAAAAGGGTAAAGAGCATGCAGCCAGAATGATGTGGGACATGCAAGGGTGAAATGCAAATATATGCCAAAATAGCCCATGACATTGACATAGTCTCTGAGGTTGAATCAAACTTTTTACTGATATTGTGTGATATCACACACACTGGAATGTGGTTTTCTATGAATGTGTCAAGTATTTAGAAGCCAATTTTGCAGGCAATTATTTGGTAACATGGATTTCCAAGTTATGACGATGACAGTCTGTACAAATTGATAAATACCTTGGATCTCAACTGCTAAAAGTCACATCTAAATACAATCCCCTCTCAAATTAACAATTTGCTAAGAGGCTCAATAGAACAGATGCTGTAATTTCCAATATCCTACTCAGCTGAATGATGAAAAAAAAATCACAGAGAAGAGAACATGAGCCCTACTGGTTGAAAGAGCTGATTGAAATTGAATATTTACCTACTTTTAAAAAACTGTATTGTTCCAACATCCTAAAACTTTTTGTATACTATCCAAAGTGGGATATGACAGTAGTAAAAAAAATATATATATATCCAGTTAATCAAAATTCTGGTTTTTACCAAGCATAAGGCTATTTGTAAAAGGCTGAATGCTCAACCAACTTTTTGAATTTGAATCTAGATATTAGAGTAGAGTAGCTGGCAAAGAAAATCTAAATGAAGGTTTTAAAGTCTTAAGATAATAATACTTTTACTGTTAAATGTGTCTGCTATGGTCCAGGTGACTTATGTGGGTAATCCCCCACCTCCACAAAAACTCTGAACCAATGTACTTTCATCTCCCTTTATTGATGCACTAATGGAGGTTCAGAAGCCTTAAGAAATTCACCAACATTCCTAAGACTAGTCAGTTGAAGATTCTAAATCCAGGTGAACTTCTGCACTCTCCTTTCCAATACAGTGGCATTCTCTAGTATAGCAATGCATGGAACAGAAAGGAAGAAAGTGACAATGAAATGGTTCTCTATCTTTTTGTTTTTCCATGTAACATACCTGAGGGAAATGGCACATTCCACCAGCAGTAGTGGAGAAAGAAAGACAATGATTGAAACTTGAAGAGTTGTTTTTAGAAATGCTGATCCAACATTAGACAGATCCACCACCACTGACACCAGGATTCAGAGCTCTGTCACCAAATAACCATAAGATGGTCCTCACTGGCTACATCTGCAAATCTCGAACATTTATCTTCAGGATATGAAGCCTTGCATCTGCCTTTACAAAATTTTTCTAATATGTTCATGAAATACTTCACACTATCCACCGCCCTTTACATATACACATATACCACACCACATCTTTTTTTTTTTTTCGAAATTTACAACACAAGTATGAGGTCACTGATGATTACAGAGAAAAAAACCTGTTTAACTTGATTTAACCCTCCTTTTCCAACATCTAGTGAGCCATAAATTTTTTTTCCCATCATATCCATTAAATTTTTGAGAAACAGCTGATTCAGAGGAGTACATTGGAACCCATCCATGAAACAGGATATTTTATTTTCTGTGACCTTTCTAAGCTAGTATCCCATTGACCAAGAGATGGAGCCGGAAATACAGAAGTTCTTAGGACTTCCCTGGAGGGCTAACAGTCTTCTGGGCAATAGGGTATTTGGGATGTTAAGTGCTCTGTGCATGAAATGCTACAGTCTGATCCTGTCACCTTTCAGATCAATGAGATAAGTGACAGCAATTCCAGTTCTCTGTCAGCTTAATTGGAGGAAGTGAAACACGATTACAGGCATTAGTACAAGGCTGGTGCAGAGCAGCAGAAGACCCTGAGGGGCAGCCCATAACAGCCGACCACAGGGAACAGAACACTCCTCTCCTTTGACAATTTCATTGAAAGTCTTAATTACAATGCTACTGTAGGGGGGAAATTGTTTTATAAATGCCATTACAAACATAGTCTGATTGCAGAAATCTTTTCATCTAAAAACTAATTAAACCATTATTTCCTTTCAGATTGCAATAGCAAATGTAAGTTTTTCACTTAGGAAAACAGTTACCCGATTTTATGTTCCCTATATTTAGGAAGCATCTTTTTAAAAAAGTATCTACAGGCCGAAGGTTCTTAGAAATTAGAAATGCTATGAAGAAGATAACAGACATTTCTTTAAAAACATTCTATCATGATGCAACCAAATGATTAAATGAAATGTATTTGCTAACATGTGAAAAGTAAGCTTATGTGTATCAGCTCAATCATTTTGATTGAGCATATTTTTAAAAAATCATATAAGAAAACCTCCTGAAAAGAAGAAACACGACTGTCATATTTGACAAAAATGAGATTATTTTGTGACCACTGAAATGCAAGCTGTAAGAGAGTAAGGAGTTCCACTTCATTCACAGACATGTTGGCAGCATGAGACCAACAGGTGCTTGGAACTACATGTTGATGGAAAGAAAACTGTTCTCCAAGTGGCTGGAAAGTGATCCCTTAAATTTCCCATGTTAAATGTAAAAAAGAAAACCACAGGCCCAAAATGGGATCATTTAGGCCAAGTCACCAAAGTGGAACTTAACACCTAATTTAGTTCCAAACTCCCACAGATAGGTAGTCTTAACCAGTCAGGAATTTTCTGATCAGAATGAATAGTATGAATAAAGTAATCTGTCATGGGGGGGGGGGGTCCTTTCCCCAAAGCAAGGTGAGGTAATACACTGGATAAGATCTCCTGCCCTTTCCCTTAGGGGAAGGTGACCTTACTTGAACCAAGCCTTTCTTTTCTTTTGCTAATCACTTCTTGTCCACTCTCCTTCCTGTGAGAAAGCTCCCATTTTGTACAATTCCTCCAACCATCTCTCTATTTGTGAGAGGGGACGCTGCCTGATTTTTGGATTTCCTGATAAAACCAATTAGATCTTCAAGTTCCTTTAGTTGAATTTTGTTTTTTTAACATCAGAAACAATGGGATAGTTGAGTGGATTAAAATTTCATAAGTTTTCCTCAAGGCTTTTTGTACGTGGATAAAATAGAGCATTAGCTCTTGAATACAAATGATAAAGATAACAACCCAAAATGGACATCATTTCCAATTGTAGAGGAATGGGAGGAGACAGAAAGCTATGTAGACGGGAGGGAGAAGAGGATGCCATAAGGAAACTAAAACCCTCAGTGACTTGGGATCACTGTGTGTTCCAGCATGCTCAAGCCAACCCCTTGAAATCAAGCCATTACTACTGCACTTAACTCCATGACTAATCACAAACCTGAGTTCTTCCCAGCTCTCCCTTCCAGAGCCCTTCTTTATTATATCAGGGGAATCTTTCACTTGTTTCCAAAGATAAAACCATTTTCTGCTTTAAGAAAAGGCTGATGGACTAAAATCTGAGCAGATGAAGCAGAGATGATTATAAAAGGATTATTTGCTTCACAAGAGGATTCTCCACAGGGTTATTTTAAATTGTGAACTCCTGCAACAACTTTAAGTGTCTATTTACAGATTATCAATTATGTTAAGGTGGAGGAGGGTAGAATGGGTGGGAAATATCTGGGAGAGGATACTTAATCAAGTGAATTATTAGAAGCTACTGTCACATGAGGATCAATCAGAAAACAAAAAGTTGGTTTCTTTTAACTCAGATAATAAGAGAGAAGTCCAAGGGAAGCCAAATGTCAGGATACAAATGCTGAATTTACACCTGTATCTTCAAGTTACAACTGAAACGAGGCAAAATTTATGTTTAATATTTGTAGGCTTCAACCACCTCCTTTTGTGTGTGTGTGTGTGTGTGTGTGAACTGTTTAAAAAGAAAGCTAATGGAGCATCATGTAACAGAAGCTTCAATTTTAAAAAAATTAAATTGTTTCTCCCTATTGAACTCGAAGTCATCAGGTGGGTACAACTTATAAAATCACACCATCAAAAGTTGATTTTTTCCAAAGCTGCTTCTCCCAGAGTCATAAGTAAAACAGCAAGACAGGAGGACAGTTATTTTTAGCAATCTCAGTGGTACAGCTTTCTCCTGAGGCAAAACTTAAATCAGATAAGGGTCTCAGAGGACCTGAAAGGAAGGAAACCAGCCACTTACTGTACCCAACTCAATCCTCTCTCCCCCACCCCCCTCCACCCGCACAAATTTGGTTTTAGAAACAGAACGAGAAAACATGTTATGGAATATTCAAGGATAACACACTGCAATAAGCGCTAGGAACCACATTTCAACAACTGTTAGAGGCTATTACCACTCCCGTTGCACGCAAGAAAATTAGCTGTAATTGGGTAAGCGACACAAGTCGAGAACAGGAATGGGAATTGAGCAGACACTTAATTAATGGTGTTGGGAGAAGGGAAATGGGATTAATGAATGGTTGATATAAATTCCATTTTGCTATTGGGTTAATCACTGGTCTCATGAAAATTTATTTCCTGGCTAAGATTTATAATAGGGTTTTTAAATATTTCATCCTGTTCTGAATAATTTCTAACTTGCATTGTAATTGCCAGAATCATACTTGTCACGTAATTTATTGGTGTGAATACCCACCCATTTGGCTGCACTACCATAAAAAATGTGGCACCACAGAACTCCCCAAATGAATGGGAGAAGATAACTTGGACTTGGCACAGCTATTCTTTATATAATTTTGGTCTCACCAATAATTAATTAAATAACCAGGTGATGAGTTCAATGTCAAAAGAAGAAAGCCCATCTCAGCGCAGTGTTTCAGTGGACTATTTTCCCAGCCTGGTTTCACTTGAGAGCCAGAGAGTAAAAGCCAGCGTGCTACCTGCCTGAGACTCTATCTTTACTTAGCATGATCGTGGAGCTATTCTTAGTCATTTCTGCTTTGCTCATATTTTATCCATGGTATGTCAAATATGTCAAATTGAAGTAACTCCGCATCCAAGTAATAGCATCATTTTTTTTTCTTTTTGTTTTTTTTAAAAGCACTAAACAGGAAATAAAACATGCCTTTTCTTGTTCTTCATCATATCTCTTTTCTTCTACTTCTATTAACTGTTGTATTGAAATGTATCTTGCAGTGTTTTTAAAGCCAAAGCAATTATTTAGGATATATTTTTTTAAATTTGTTTCCTTAGAAACATAAGTTTATCTTAGTGACTAGCTTTGGATTTACTGTGAAATTTATTTTTAACAATAAAATGATAACAGGGGAACTGGTAGACAAAATTATAAATATTAATTTTATAGGTAAGACATAAAGAGAGATTCAATGCTAAAAGCAAACCAGTAGTGTGGAGCTGACATATTTTTGTTACAAAAGGAGAGATTCTTTTAAAAATGTATGCTCCCATTTAAATATTAGATAAACTGCTTGCATATGGATTTAATACCAATAAAGATATGTAATTTCTACTAATTTCGACATTTAAAATGACAAAGAAATTTTGTACAATTCCTTCAACGAAGCTCTTTGTGAGGTGGAATAATTGTTGTTGATATTATTACTTCTCTCTTCTAGATGAGGTAACAAATGCAGGGAGGTTAAGTTACCCCCTAAAATGTGTAAATGTAAATACAATCTGAAAGGGAAAAAAAAATTTCTCCCTGTTCAAAATAGGGAAGGGACTCCTCCTTTTTTTTTTTTTTTAATAAAGCATTTACTTTAGAAAACCTGTAATTTCAATTTCCTTTCCCGTGTCTTTGAAATGTATATAAATCTCTTTAAAAGTTAAAAGAGCCTCCCTGTCAGCTTTACAATGCAAGAGCAGCGCCTTTCTCAAGAACCTGGAAACCACCTTTTGTATTGCAATCATCAAAAAAGATACAGCCCTTACCTTCTAGTTTCTGTGACAGGGTAGGAGCCTAACTGCAGTTGGTTCCTCTATCCAAATGCCCCATGTCATAAAGACATGATTTTATTTTCTCTTTGGATAAAGCCAATTTATTAGCCCAATCACCTGGTGACCCCCGGATGAACCATGTGTAACAAACGGTGCTGTCCGGTTGTCTTCCTGGAGAACTAGTATTGTTAATCCTGAGAACATGGATGAAATGGGGGGCACCTGCCTGGATACATGAGGTGAGAGTTCTTTCTGTTTTAGCAATCTCTTGAGAAATGTCTACGATGTGCAGCACCATTCATGTTTATGCATATTCAATAATAAAACTATTTTATTTCTCTTCTATCTTTGTGGAGAGATTTATCTGGGTTGGGAAAAGATTTGGTTTTTAATTATATTTCCCCAACAAGTGACACATATAATAAATAACAGAGTTGGGGTTCAAGCCAGCCCTCCTGAATCTATCTGTTGCACCTTCCTGCACGTCACAGCTACTTACCCTGGTGTATCCTTCTGGTTGTGCCCATGTCTTTTTTTTTTTTTTTTTAATACATTCCTTTTTTTTTTTTTTTTTTTTTTTATTTATTTATGATAGTCACAGAGAGAGAGAGAGGCAGAGACACAGGCAGAGGGAGAAGCGGGCTCCACGCACCGGGAGCCCGATGTGGGATTCGATCCCGGGTCTCCAGGATCGCGCCCTGGGCCAAAGGCAGGCGCCAAACCGCTGCACCACCCAGGGATCCCCCCATGTCTTATTATTACTTTAAAAATGACTTTCTTTGGGAACTGGCACTTTTGTGTCAGCTGAGTGAAAGTCAAACTCTGTGTGTGTGTGTGTGTGTGTGTGTGTGTGTGTGTGTGTGTCTTAGGAATAAGAATAAACCTCATAAATTGCATCTGGTTTATGAACATTTCCTTTAATCATACTCCTCCTCCTTGTTTTATGAAGCTGAACTATCTCCACTTGTATGTACAAATTCAGAAATGAGTGAGCCATAATCTCTTGTGTATCCATGCTAAGATCCAAGATAATGAGACAGCCCAAATTAGGAACAAGTGGAATTACAATTCTTGCTATTGCATATTTTAACCATTTATTACTATTAAGAAATGCACTTCTATTTCTTCATAGAGACTCAGATAATACTCAGGAGTTACAGAAAAGGCCTGGATATTTGCCCCATTTTGATTAATAAACACTCATTAATTCCTCAGGTTGATATTCTCTATGGTAGGAAATAAACTGGTATCACACAGTGCTTACTGGAGGGACAAAATAAAAGGCTTTGATGTAATGTAAGCTAGCTGGGATACAAAAGGTGAGAACCTTATTCACATGATATTCATATACACCATCCATTCTCAGGTTTGGCAAGTCGACTATTTTTTAAAATCACTACAAAAAGTTCAGTAATTAATAACTAACAATAAATATCAGTTGATAATAATCAATAGCATGTATCAATAGAATATTAATATGCACTGGTAGCATATTCCAAATAGTGACTCAGATAGATAGACTGGATATTATGCATAGATCCACATGACAGAAGAAATCACATCAGAGGGATGCCTGAGTGGCTCAGCGGTTAAACATATCTGCCTTTGGCCCAGGGCGTGATCTTGGAGTCCCAGGATCAAGTCCCGCATCCGGTTCCCTGCATGGAGCCTACTTCTCCCTCTGCCTGTGTCTCTGCTTCTCTCTCTCTCTCTCTCTCTCTCTCTCAAGAATAAATAAATAAAATCTTAAAAATAAATAAATAAATAAAATCTTAAAAAAAAAAAAAGAAATCACATCAGAAACCAAATAAGTGATAATGTGATTATTATAGAAAAACCACTAACTTCAGTTTTTGCATTTGCAAACATCACACTTTAATTCATTTGCACTTCTGTCCTAGAGGAGAGGTTTTTCAAGGAGGGATAAGACTGTGGGTCCCTAACATATGAAGCTGATCAAAGAGTACACAAACAAGACAATTTTAAAGGAACAGCTTCTAGATGCCTTATCCTCCATGTATATTCTTACTTAAACTTAGTCTTTTAGAGATGTTCCTATGGTTTAAATTCTCCTTCTTCTCCTTCACTCTCATGCTTAAACCATTTCCCCATTTTACAAAATAAAGGCACAATTCTCACCCATTCTGCATCTTAGTAAAGTGCATTGGTTCTGAGGTGTAAAAACTTCTGGTGTGCTATAAAAAGGGATAATTATTTTAAACAAACTGTCATAATTGCCACCTCCATCTCTCTATTATATATATTTTCAAGAAATATATTTTGTTTCATGATTGTTCATCAAAAGTTATGCTTTTCTTATTTTTTTTATTATTAATGTGGTGTATTGCATTGATTGATTTGAGAATATTGAACCACCAGCAACCCAGGAATAAACCCCAAATGATTGTGGTGAATGATTTTTTTTAATGTATTGTGGGATTCAGTTTGCTAGTGTTTTATTGAGAATTTTTGCATCTATATTCATCAAGGATACTGGCCTATAGTTCTCTTTTTTAGTGGAGTCTTTATCTGGTTTTGATACCAGGGTCAGGGTAATGTGGGCCTCATAGAATGGATTTTAAAGTTTTCCTTCCTTTGCTATTTTTTGAAATAGTTTGAGAAGAATAGGTATTAACTCTTCTTTATGTGTTTCGGTAGAATTTGCCGGTGAGGACATCTGGCCCTAAAATTTGGCTTGTTGAGATTTTTGTGATTACTGATTCAATTTCTTTGTTGGTTATTGGCCTGTTCAAGTTTTCTATTTCTTCCTGTTCCTGTTTTGGTAGGCTAAATGTTTCTAGAAATTTATCCATTTCCTCTGGTTGTCGAAATTGTTAACATATAGTTTTACATAATACGCTCTAATAATTGTTAGTGTTTCTGTGGTATTGGTTGTCATTTCCCCACTCTCATTTGTGATTTTATTTATTTGCACTCTTTCTTTTTCTTCTTGATAAGTCTGGCTAGCGGTTTACCAATTTTATTAATTTTTTTCAAAGAACCAGCTCCTGGTCTCCTTGATCAGTCCTATTTTCTTTTCTTTTTTGTTCTGTTTTGCGATTTGTTTTGTTTTGTTTTTTAGTTTCCATATCATTTATTTCTCTTCTAATCCTTATTATTTCCCTCCTTCTGCTGGCTTTAGGCTTCCTTTGTTGTTTTTTCCCTAGTGCCACTAGGTGTAAGGTTAGGTTGTTTATTTGAGATTTGGCTTGCTTCTTAATGTAGGCCTGTATTGTTTTCCTCTTCGGATTGCTTTTGCTCCTTTTGAGCAAGGTTTGCTCCTTTGAGAAAGGTTTTGGACCATTGTGTTTCATTTTCATTTGTTTCCACGTATTTTTTTAAATTTCTTCTTAGATTTCCTGGTTGATGTATTCCTTGCTTAGTAGCATGTTGTCAACCTTCATGTATTTGTGGTCTTTCCAAATTTTTTCTTGTGGTTGACTTCTAGTTTCATAGGATTGTGGTCAGAAAAGGTGCATAGTATGATTTCAGTCTTTCTGTATTTGTTGAAGCCTGGTTTGTGACCTAATATGCAATCTATTCTGGAGAATGTCTCATGTGTGCTTGAAAACAACGCATTTGATCATTTCAGTAGATGCAGAAAAAGCCTTTGACAAAGTACAACATCCATTCATGAAAAAAACTCACAACAAAGTAGGTTTAGAGGGAACATATCTCAACATAATAAAGGTCATTTATGAAAAACCCACAGTTAGTGTCAGCCTCAAAAGAGAACAACTGTGAGTTTTTCCTCTATGGTGAGGAATAAGACAGGGATGTCCACACACATCACTGCTAATTAACATAGTACTGGAAATCCTAGCCACAGCCATCAGATAACTAAAAGAAATAAAAGGCATGTAAATTGGCAAGGAAGAAGTAAAACTTTCACTATTTGAAGATGACATGATACTGTATATAAAAAATTCAAAAGGCTCCACCAAAAAACTGCTAGAACTGATAAACAAACTGCCAATAAAGTCACAGGATATAAGATCAATATACAGAAATCTGTTGCATTTCTACACACCAATGAGGAAGCAGCAGAAAGAGAAATTAAGGAATAATTCCCATTCACAACTGCACCCAAAACACTAAGATACCTAGGAATAAATCTAACCAAAGAGGTGAAAGACCTGTACTCTGAAAACCATAGGACACTTACGAAAGAAACTGAAGATGGCATAAAGAAATGGAAAGACATTTTATGTTCATGGATTAGAAGAACAAATATTGTTAAAATGTCTATACTACCCAAAGAAATCTACATATTTAACACAGTCCCTATCAAAATACCAATAGCATCTTTCACAAAGCTGGAACAAATAATCCTAAAATTTGTATAAGACCACAGAAGACCCCAAATAGCCAAAGCTACCTTGAAAAAGGAAAGCAAAGCTGGAAGCATCAAAATTCTGGACTTCAAGTTATATTACAAAGGTATAGTGATCAAAACAGTATGGTACTTGCATACAAATAGACACATAGGGCAGCCCAGTTGGCTCAGCAGTTTAGTGCCACCTTCAGTCCAGGGCATGATCCCGGGGATCCAGGATCGAGTCCCACGTCATGCTCCCTGCATGGAGCCTGCTCCTCCTTCTGCCTGTGTCTCTGCCCCCCCCCTCTCTCTCTTCTCTGTCTCTCATTAATAAATAAATAAAATCTTAAAAAAATAGACACATAAATCAGGAGAACAGAACAGAAAACCCAGAAATGAACCCACAACTCTATGGTCAATGAATCTTCAACAAAACAAGAAAGAATATCCAATAGGAAAAAAGACAAGTGTCTTCAACAATTGGTGTTGGGAAAACTGGACAGCAACATGCAAAAGGAATGAAATTGGACCACTGTCTTAAAATTCAAAATAGATGAAACACCTAAATGTGAAACCTTAAACCATCAAAACCCTAGAAAACATAGGCAGTGACCTCTTTGATATCAGCCTTCACAACTTCTTGCTAGATACATCTCCTGAGACAAGGGAAACTAAAGCAAAAATAAATTATTGGAACTTCATCAAATAAAAAGCTTCAAAAAAATAAAAATAAAAAGCTTCTACACACTCAAGGAAACAATCAACAAAACTAATGGCAACCTATGGAATAGGAGAATATATCTGCAAATGACATATCTGATAAAGAGTTAGTATCCAAAATATATAAAGAACTTAACACCCAAAAACCAAATGATCCAATTAAAAAATGGGTAAAAAGACATGAAAAAAAACATTTTTCCAAAGAAGACCTACAAATGGCCGACAGCCACATAAAAAGATGCTCAACATCACTGATCATCAGGGAAATGCAAATCAAAACTACAATCAGATATCAACTCACACCTGTCAGAATGGCTCAAGTCAACAACACAAGAAACAACAGGTGTTGGCAAGGATGTGGAGAAAGGGGAACCCTCTTGCACTGTAGGTGGGAATGCAAACTGCTTGTAGCCACTGTAGAAAACAGTATGGAGTTTTCTCAAAAAGTTAAAAATAGAACTACTCTACAATCCAGCAATTGCACTACTAGGTACTTACCCAAAGAATATAAAAATACTAATACTAATTCAAAAGGATACATGCACCCCTATGTTTATAGCAGCATTATCTGCAATAGCCAAATTATGGAAATAGCCCAAGTGTCCACTGACTGCTGAATGGATAAAGAAGCAGTGGTGTGTGTGTGTGTGTGTGTGTGTATACACATATAATGGAATATTACTCAGCCATAAAAAGAATGAAATCTTGCCATTTACAATGACATGGATGGAGCTAGAGAGTATTATGCTAAGTGAAATAAGTCAGAGAAAGAAAAGTACGATATGATTTCACTCATATGTGAAATTTAAGAAACAAAACAAATGAGCAAAGGTAAAAAAGAGAGAGAGAGAGAGAGAGAGAGAGAGAGAGAGAATGGGAGAGAGTCAAACCAAGAAAGAAACTCTTAACTACAGAGAACAAATTGATGATTACCAGAGAGGATATTGATGGGGGATGGGTAAATAGGTGTTGGGGATTCAGGAGGGCACTTGTTGGGATGAGCACAGGTGTTGTATGGAATTGCTGAATCACTATATTGTACATCTGAAACTAACATTACAGTTTATGTTAACTAACTGGAATTCAAATAAAACTTTTAAAAGGTTATGCTATTTGTTGTTTTCATAAATTATGTTAATAACTGTTGTAATAATTCAATCTGGGCTAAGTATTTTAGAAAAAATAAGTATTAGTTTAAATATTTTATTCTACTACCTTCTGCAAAAGCTTCAAAAACATCAAGTACTTAAGAAATAAATTTAATGAAAGACATTTAAAACCACTACATTAATAACTATAAAAATTGTAGAGAGAAATTAGTTCATAGATAAGAAGATATCAGTTCTTCTGAAATTTATCTAAAGATGGAGTGGGATCCCAATCAAATCTCAGCAGCCTGGTTTTTTTTGATAGAAATTGATCATCTGATTCTAAACTTAAAAGCCAATACAAGAAAATGGAAGAACCAAGATTATCTTAAAGAATAAAGTGACTCTATCAGATTTAAAACTTACTGTAAAGCTATACTAATTAAGAAAAATAAATACAGGCATAAATACAGGCAAAAAGGTCAATAAAACTAAGTAGAGTGACCTACACATATATGGTCACTTTATTTTTAATATTGACATCAAAGCAATTTTATACAGAAAAATAAAAAGATCTTTTCAATAAGTGGTCCTAGAGTAACTGGGAGCTAAAAAAAAAAAAATCAGTAAAAAATTGTCATGCCTAAATATAAATTGTTTTGTATGAATTTCTATGCTAGCAGAGAATAGGAATCTTAATCCAAAAAGGAAAAGAAATGATCCAACATTGAAAATGTAATAAAATAATATATTCATATTTTTAATGGATGATAGTATTATTTCCATTCCATTAGATATACTTTTAAAAATGATGTAAGAGCTTTATCTTAAAAAGTCAACATGTATAAAATACTAGAAGCTGCATCTTTTGCATCAAATTAGACTTAGGATGAAAATAATTTTGTTATCTACTTAAAGATGTGTAAGGAAACACAAACTTTTCCAAAAATGCTTTAAGGGATCACAAACTAAACACAAATATTTTTACATAGCTAAAATGTGCCAGACACAGTATAAGACTGAAATAATAGCTAATAATAACTGTAAGCAACATTAACTAAAGTTCATTGAATGCTTACCATGTGCCAGGCACTGTGCTACACACTTTATAAGCATTAACTGAATTCCTTCTCATCTCACCTCTACGAAACAGGTGCTAATAGTATCCATATTTATGGATGATGAAAGTTAGACATGGAAAAGTTTAAGGATGTTGACTCAGTTCACATAGCTAAGGAATGAACAAGAAGGACATAGTTTCTGCCCTAACAGAGCCTACATCCATGGAGACTAGGGATTAGGTGGCCCTATTTGTCTTTATCAGTGGGTGTCACGTGCAAAGATAAGTTTCACTACTGGCCTCTCCTGTCCTAAAGGTACCCTGTATTACCAGGTGTCAACAAGAAATCAAGTCTAGAGATGGTATCGCTTAGCAGAGTCCTGGGTCAGGCAGTAGCTGTCAAAAATCTGTGAAGGCGTTTAATGGCATCAGCTATATGAACCTAATAGATTAACAACTGGCCCAAGGTTTGGAACCAGGAGTCTCTGAACCCTGTCTTTTGTTCTCATTGCTTGAGTGCAAAATGGGTGGATCTGACTAGAAGAACCATACTGGCTCTTCTATCTCTAGTACATAAGCATCAAGAAATAAGACCTTGGGGCAGCCAGGGTGGCTCAGCAGTTGAGCACCTGCCTTGGGCCCAGGGCACGATCCTGGAGTCCCAGGATAGAGTCCCACATCGGGCTCCCTGCATGGAGCCTGCTTCTCCCTCTGCCTGTGTCTCTGCCTCTCTCTGGGTCTCTTATGAATAAATGGGTAAAAATAAAAAAGAGAAGGAAAGAAAGGAAAGAAAGGAAAGGAAGGAAAGGAAGGAAAGGAAAGGAAGAAAGAAGAAAGAAAGAAAG
The DNA here is from genome assembly GCF_018345385.1 of Vulpes lagopus. Classification (NCBI taxonomy): domain Eukaryota; kingdom Metazoa; phylum Chordata; class Mammalia; order Carnivora; family Canidae; genus Vulpes; species Vulpes lagopus. The sequence continues at coordinate 90,220,019 of NC_054828.1, read as the reverse complement.
AAAGAAAGAAAGAAAGAAAGAAAGAGAGAAAGAAAGAAGAAAAGAAAGAAAGAAAGGAAGGAAGAAAGAAAGAAAGAAAGAAAGAAAGAAAGAAAGAAAGAAAGAAAGAAAGACCTTGAGACCCTCTGTTCCCCTATATTCTGCTGCCTCATCTTCTGGTTCCACTTGGAGCCCAGGTGGAAGGAAGAGGCATTGGTTCCATTCATCTGCCCATTCAGTCCTATTTATGCCTTTCTGACACGACATGCCAAAGCAGTCCTGTTTGCACCCAGCCCCATGATAGGTACTGTGACAGGTAATGCTAGAAGTAAGACTTCCTGCCATTTGAGGTCTCACAAAGAGGGGTCAACACGCACATAAATACCAATTACGGAAAGATTGTGATATTGTCAAAACCTATCTGCAGAATATCATGCTATCTTCTTCCATCCCTTCCCCTCCCCTTTATTACTTTTTTTTCTTCCTTCCTTGTCAAAAACAAACTACTCCAAATGTCTCTCCTTATAAAGCAACTTTAAGATGAACTTTCTGTGATTTGTGGAGGTAAATGCATGGCATGAATTACCTAAACGAAGACCAAGGTGCTTCAAGATAGACCTTTCACTTGGCCACAATTTGGACTCTCCAAGTGGTTCACATAACTTCTGGTTTGTGCTTGGTTATGGGTGGTCAGCCTGTCTGAAGTTCACACTCCTAGCTCATATTCACCATTTCTACCTTCCTGTGATCTCAACTTATTCCATAAATATTAACTACCTTTTGTGACTTCTTTCTTTGCTTCTAGGTTTTTGAAGAGATCCAAAGCACTTGTCTGGCTTATTTAATACTTCATACACAAAAGTACTTTGATACAGCTTTACAGAAGTATGTGACCTGTACGTGTTCTCAACCTAGTTGAGAAGATAAGAAAAATGCTCAAAAAGAGATTTCCTAATACAAATGACTGATAAGTGCTAAAAAAATAATGCCGACAGAAATGCTTCAGGACTCCCTAGAAGGTAAGATCAATGATGAGTGCAGTGTCCAAGAAATCTTCATTGAAGATGTAGAAGTAGGCATATTTTAATAATGTTTCTATTTACCCCTCTGTTCTGCTTCTTTTCTCCACGACAATCTGCTTTCTGTTCTCTCCTATTCTCTGGACTCTTAAACTTCGGTGCATTCTTCTTTCTGTACTATTTACTGTTGCATCTCTATCACTAGGGTAATCCCTGACCCATAATGGGAGTACAGAAATATTTATTGAATGAGAATAGCACAGGATGTCTGAGCTAGAAGAAATCTCAGAGTCCATTCTTTTTACAAATGAGGCCCACAGAGACTAGGAAATTGGCAGAGGACCACATCACTTGCAGGATTAACTTGTGAAGTCAGTGGGCTGGAGTTCCTGGTCATCTGGGTATAGTGATGTCTTCACCAAGTCCCTCGGCCTTCTGTTTATATTCAAACCAAATACAGATTTGACTCTCTGTGCAAAAGTCACCTTTGCACCAATGTGGGGCTAAATCCTCTTACCTGGTTTTTAGCTTCTACAATGAGCAGACTCCTTTTATCACTACCCAGTGGCCACAGCTATTTTGGAGAAGAAAATCAGGCCCAGCAGGCATGTTCCCTATCTTATTGCTCTGCAGGCTGCTTTGCTGAGAGAAAAGAAGCAAGGAGAAACAAAAGCCAAAAAGGGCCAAACTATTACATAATTGACATAAGAGACTTACTAAGGATAAAGAGGGCTCCAGTGGAGGACAGTGATTATTTTGAAGAGTGAAATGGATGGACTAAGAAATGAAATCTTTTTTGGGAAAAAAAAAATGTGAACAATGTGACTGTACTATTTACCCAGTATTATAGACCATGGAAGGCAAATATTCACTTTTCATGGATGTCACTTTATTTTTTTTTTTTTTCTGATCTCAGGACAGTATCAATTGTACTGCCTAATTTGAAATGTCAGTTTAATGTTCATTGAAAACAAGACTTTAAAAAAAAATCATAGAAGAGGGCAGCCCAGGTGGCTCAACGGTTTAGCACCGTCTTCAGCCTGGGGCCTGATCCTGGAGACCCAGGATCGATTCCCACGTTAGGCTCCCTGCATGGAGCCTGCTTCTCCCTCTGCCTGTGTCTCTGCTTCTCTCTCTCTCTGTCTCTCATGGATAAATAAATAAAATCTTTTTAAAAAAATCATAGAAGAGTTCAAAAAAGAAAGAAAAATATGTCCAATTTGAAAAAAAACAAAAATAAGTTTATCATCACATGTAATGAAATATTTCAGCTGATGATAACTTAGGATGTTGAGTCATTCAAATTCAAATGACAATAAGTTACCTGCCTGGAGCATGGCAGTTGCTAGGATATCAATGAGGACAATATATGGCAGCATGTAGTGGAAATCCACCTAAAAGTGTCTTAAACAGTATGGCATTTATTCCTCTCACATAGCAAGAAGTTGTTTAGGAGACTGTTTAGAGTTAGTACAGAAGCTCACCAAAGTCAGAGTGTCTATAATTTTCTAAATATAGTTCCAGTCCTCATCATCACAAGGGAGCTGCTGAACTTCCAGACACTGTATTCATATTCCAAGCATGAAGACACAAGAAAAGAGCAAGAAGAACATGTCGGATTTTTAATGAGAAAAGCAGTATCTCTCCCAAAGGGCTTCTGCTTACATTTCATTGGCCAGAACATCACCAAGGGGCCATTTCTAGCAGCAAAGAAATCTAGAAAGTCAACTTTTTTGAGCCAACACACTGGCAACCTGGATAGTGTTATTACTAATACCAAAAAGAGAATGAACTAGTGGTAGGTATATAGGAATGTCTGCTATAATTAAGGAGGCTCATAGTGAAATGTAGAAACCAGAATGTCCTAAACCAAATAGCACATGTCCTCTCTCATATCTTAAATGAGCCCTTACCCTATCCATATCTATGCCCTGGACACTTGGAGATAGACAAATAAATGACAAACAACACTAACCCTCCCACTAATGTATTCCTTGTATACTAAGAAAAATTAGGATTATGATCAACTGGCAACACTTGCTGAGGATTTAAGTAATATAGGGAGTGGTCAATGAATTAATATACAGAAGGCTTCAGGTTAATAGAGAGGTTTCACGTTGAAAGAGACATCTGAACTTCTCTGTGTACCTTCCCATTCAGTGCAGCAATCCCTGACTTCTACCTTTGGCAGCTCATCCACTTGCATGTGACCACATCCTCCCATGAGTAATAAGAACTATCCAGATGCTCATGGCCATCTTCAAACCAGAAGCAAGCAGCAGCTTCTGACTTTGAGAAACAATGATCTAGACTTCACCACTTCCAGAGAACAACTCTGTTCATAGAAAAGATTGTCCATGTGTTGCCATGGAAACATATTTCCCAATACTTCCACCCATGCTAAAGGCATGAGTTCAATTATTTGAACTATGGAAATTCTATCTTCCCTAAGATTTCTCTTCTAAAATTTCCCCCAAATACTCCTAACTCTGTTTACTTTCACAGCCCTCCCAACACCGGTGATCCTCTTTGTGCTTTGTTATACCTTTGCTGTCTCAAACATTTGTCCCCAGAAATCCACATACACTACAGATGCATCTATTTACAACAGTGGACAAGGGAGTCATGTAAATCATTGCTTTTTCTAGTTCTACACCCAGGGGGATGAGGGCTTTGTTCATGATGACAATGGCCAAAAAGGCTTTTCAAATCAAGAACCATAATTATATCTTCTCCTCTCCTCTATCCTCACTCATCTTTCTCTCATCTCTCCTCCATATGCTCACCTTTATACAATTCTATCCCCTATACCCTCCAGTCACAGCATTTCCATTTCTGTTTCTTTCGATAAAGTGTTTTGGTCTAAATACTTCTGAAGCTAGGTTTCCACAACTGAAGAGGTGCAAAAGACTCATTAGGTTAAGAAGAGGAAGCTCCAAATGTGGCCCAGGTGTGGTTAACTGCTCTAATCAAACTCTCAGGGGCTGCTCTTTACAACAGAAATCCTGCCTTTCATTTGCCTCCATTTACCCTGCCAACAAGCTCCCTCCTTTCTTGCTATTAAGATATCTCCTAGAGCACAGAAAGACTGTGTCAGTCAGTGAACTGTGCATGTCAAATGAAATTCTTTCATGTTTAAGCAATTTCTTAAATTAGGAATTTAAGGTAGTTTAGGAAACTATACTAATTTAAGCCACTGAGATAGTATTTAGTGCCTTGCTGCTCCATGACACTAAATGTCACATTTTCAAAGCATAACGCCATTAGTTTATAAAGCACTTTCACTGAGGTTATCTCACTCGATCATGGCAACAGCTCAGTGCTCTAGGTAGAACTGGTGCACAATCATTGTTTTTTTTTTTAAATAATTTTTTCTTTTATTTATTATTTATGATAGTCACAGAGAGAGAGAGAGAGAGAGAGAGAGAGAGAGAGAGAGGCAGAGACACAGGCAGAGGGAGAAGCAGGCTCCATGCACCGGGAGCCCGACGTGGGATTCGATCCCGGGTCTCCAGGATCGTGCCCTGGGCCAAAGGCAGGCGCCAAACCGCTGCGCCACCCAGGGATCCCACAATCATTGTTTTGTAATGATATGGAAGCCCCATTTCTGAGGTCACCTGGTAACTACATCAGGCAGAGGTAGGCCTGGAAAACCTCTCCCTTAATTTGCTTATTCAGAATTTTTCCCACAGTGACATGAAGGAATAAAGAGCTTGAATTAGGAGACCTGTGGTCTTTGATTGTATTGTAGATATTTTAATTTCAACCTATTCAGCATAATTGGGTGTACTATAGCCCCATACACAGCCAGGCTATACTAGAACAGATAAAAGAGTTAACAAGATGCTTACTAGAGTGATATTTCAAATATTTGAAAAAGAAAACCATTGGACTTTTATCACACCAATGGCAAACTACCCCATAATTCCATTAAGATAGAAAATAGCAATAGCTGTTGGAGTTCAGTTTAGTCTTACACTGTCATGACTCAATTTCATCCCTTATTGCTTAAGAATAAAACCACCTCCCAAACTGCTTATCTTGCTATTTACAGGAGTTTTAAAATCTAAATGGGGAATGAGGGAAATGCTTCTGATTGATGAGGAAGATAATTCTGGCTATGATAAAAATACTTTAGGACCTTAGCATTTTGGTGGAACAAGATTAACTAGATTCCTTTGGGAAAAACATAATCACATTTAAACCTCTTAAACACTCACTTAGTAAATATTGTCTTCTGCAGTATTGATACATGTATAGTCCTAATAGAAGTAATGAACTTACTTTTCCAAAGGGAATACATTTATTGATATCTTCAAAAAAAAAAAAAGACAGCTCTAGATCTTATATCATTTGTGGTGAGTAACAATGGGGTAACATATATGGTAAGGAAGAAGTTAAAAATATCCCTATTGCCTGGTATTCTATGCAATAGGATCAGCTGAAGATACATTTATCTCATAACAAACTCAAAACAGCTTAATTAGATGAATCACATAGCTCTCCTGAGATTATTCTTTACAGTACTTACTGTCATTTCCAGAAATGGCATATTTCCATAACCTATTAAATAATAAATCATGCCAGTATTCACTAAACATGCAAAGTGATAAACTTAAGAGGATCTTCAGGGGGCCAAGCAAGCATCCCTTTACAACTGTTATAAGAAAAATATCTATTGAAATATCCCAGTGAAGGAATATCTACTGTTGAAGGAGTGGCCAATTAAAACATTTACTGCAAGCACAATTAGCATTTAATTCAAGTTTTCAAAACCTGGGAATTATCCAACATCAAACCCACTGTATAAATCAACCACTACTGGTCAGCATTCCAATGCTCAAATAGAGTTGAGTTTACAATGCCATGTAAACACTGACCAGTGGAAATTATTTGGGCATTTACAGATTACTGAGCAGGGAAGACCTCTAGCTTAGACATCTTCAATATTCATTACATTTCACTAGCTTGGAACATATAAAGTGGCTTATTCATTTAGCTCTCTACATAGATTCAAGACATTGATTCACTGGCAGCACTTTACTATTGTGGGTGTTATTAAAAGCCTACAAATTTTCAGCTTAGCTCTACCTTAACTTATAAATAATTTTAAATGGACAGGACTCTGAGGACCAACTTAATGTCTTAAAAGCTGGATCCCTACATAGCAAAAATTTTCAAAAACAGCCCTTGACCTTAAAATTCTTCCCTGCAACTAGGCTCATTCAACATGCATCAGGGTTCTAAAAAGGGTTATACTAGAAGGCAGAAGGGAGAGAAAAAGATGAGAGCTATCTCCTGTAACCCTGCAAGTATAGGAAAGGTAAGGAGAAAAGGACCAGGAGATATCAACTTTCCTCAAATATAAAACTAGGATGTTAAATGTTCTGAACATTGATTAGATGATCAATTAAATAAGTGCCTATTTGTGAAGTACTCAATTAATATTAACATCAAAGTGAGAGAAAATAGAAATCACAGAGAAAGGAAGAATTTGCCCAGACAAGTAGACTAGAGAACCAAGTTTGGTTAGAGCATCATACCTGTTTTGAAGAACGGAAATGAAAGCAAATTCTTACACTAAGACCTTAGTTATTTCCAAAGTAATACAGTAACTTTCAAATGTGAAATTAATGCCCCTCTGCTTACCCCCATGCATGTTAAAGCAAATTAAATTTCATGCCAAATCACCCAGGCAGTCAGTAAGCAGCACAATTTCAATCTCTAGGATTTAAGCTGATTGCTCTAAAAATATAATTCACCAATTGGGCAGCATTGAAGTCAAACATGGCTCTCCTTAATCATTTCTCTTGACAAGTTGTTTTCCCAGGAATGTGGCCACTGTGAACTGTAGGTTAACTCATCTCATGGAAGTGAGGGGGTTTACTCCCACCTACAACCCAGACACAGCAGGGAATCAAAAGTTGACCTGGTGAGGGCATAGACGCCTTCTCCTGGCTAGCGGCAAGCATCACATTTAGGCTCCATTCACCCGACAACAAAATACTTCCTAGTTCAGAGCCAATAGAGAAAGAAAACAATTTAGTCCCCATTTTCATCGTATTTAACCACATTTACAGCTGGATTGTGGGTTTCATTTTTAATCTGAATTCTACTTGCTATAGTAATAATAAATTTCCTTTTATTCTTTTATTCTCTTCACAATGGTTGTAAGAGTTCTAACAAAATGCATACAAATAACTGTTGGAGTTCATCACAAAAAAGGCTAATGATCAAACTCATGTGCTTCTTCAGATTAAGCTTCAGGTCATCTGAAATGTTTAAATCCTGCATTATGCCTTATTTGGGGATGTTTCCAGAAGCACTGCCACATGTGAATTCTGACTGAATTTAAGTGCCTGTTTTGAAATGCAAAGTGTTACATTACAACATTGACGGGAAATTTGTCGTGCTTGAGGCTGACATTGATATGCAGAGGGTCCCAAAATCCTACACGCATGAATGTAGTCATTGAGATGTGGTTGCTGGTATGCTGGGGATAGGGTAGGCAGTTCTCTTCCCTATCATTGAGACAACACCAGTGATAAAATTGGTTTCAAGTGCTTTAACACATTCATTTGCTTAATTGTCATTAAAACTGCAAGGCAGGGATCCCTGGGTGGCGCAGCGGTTTGGCGCCTGCCTTTGGCCCAGGGCGGATCCTGGAGACCCGGGATCGAGTCCCGCGTCGGGCTCCCTGCATGGAGCCTGCTTCTCCCTCTGCCTGTGTCTCTGCCTCTCTCTCTCTCTCTCTCTCTCTCTCTCTCTCGCTCTCTGTGACTATCATGAATAAATAAATAAAATCTTAAAAAAAAAATAAAACTGCAAGGCAGAAAAATATTCTATGCATTATAAATTACTACAGGGTAGGAACTATTGGACTTGCTTAGAGGATTTGTTGGAAGAATGGGAGGATAACATCTAAGTAATCAAGACAACTCCTTTTGCTTTTAAGTAGAATGCTTTATATGCCGTTTCTTGAAGCAACAGCCTGGCACTTGATCTTCAACACTGACATGTTCATATATATGTATGTATATATAATTATCTTATAGTAACTGTAAGAAATATGAATGAATTCCATGGGATATCTCTCTAAATACTGCTACAGTTTTAAAGAACCTAATGAATAAGAATGCTACAATATAATAAGCCTTTCCATTTCATTTGGAAATCTGTGTGAATGTCCTTGGTGGCCAAATGACTCAGTTGGCACCACTGGCATTTAGTGGGTAAGGCCAAAGATTCCAAACTTCCCTCAAAGCCTCAGTAATCCCTCATACTGAAAATTTACCCACTCATAATGCCAAAAGCACATTCCCATTCCCAAAGCACTGTTAGTTCAAGGATACCCTCCTCTTACTCTACAATTATATTTATACCTAAATGATGCTTCTATGGAACTGAAGATCCATTCTATAATACTTTAAACATCCTCCTAGTATTTACTGTAGTTAATTAAGTATCTTAGCAGATCTTTTATAAATATAGACTATATGAACATAAACTATTTAGCCCCCGGCCTAGTTATAACAGTTTTTAAATATATCAAGTTGAAACTCTTTTTTTTTTTTTTTTTTTTTTTTTGAGAGAGAGAGAGAGAGAACATAAGTTGAGAGAACATAAGTTTGGGGATGGGGACAGGAAGGAGAGAGAAAGAATCCCAAGTAGGCTCCATTCCCAAAAGAAGGCCCAAGGTGGGATTCAAATTCGATCTCAACCCTGAGATCATGACCTGAGCCCAAATGTAGAGTCGGACACAACCTACTGAGCCACCCAGGCACCCCTAAAAGAAAACTTCTTAATCAAAAAAAATAATGGGGAAGAGGGGCAATTCACAAGGATGAAAAATGAGAGAAGATAAAATGAATAGTATTTAGGGATTTAATCAAGATAAACAATGAAGATAAATTAGAAGGCAATGGACTTTAGGGAGATTAAAGGAATATTGATGGTGGAGGGGCATGGGAAGCCAGAGGAACTGGGGAGGTGGAGAATCTCTGCTTCTGTAGATTTTAGGTAACCATAGGAGAAACGGTGATTAGAACCATAGAAGAAAGGAGAAACGGTGATTAGAACATGGGGCGAAAACTCACCTACTAGGATCTCCTTTTTTTTCGTTTTTCAGGATTTCTGTACAATGTTTAGAATCCTATATGATGCCAAAAGATACCCTTTCCCTATAAAGAAATGAATCAACAAATCCACAAAGCTGCCTCTTTGCTAACAATCTCTCAGTATGATGCTGCGGAGACATATGAAACCATTGAGAGCAGAAATGTTTTGAAGCCAAGGTCCTTCTCAGATATACACAAATTCCATCTCTGAGAATAATTCAAAAGAATAAGAAAAACAACCAGATGAAAGAATTTGCTTTTTCAGGCAGAGCAATTCCAGTCTTCATCAGGCAATAAGAACAGGCAGAGACCACAGATGGCATGTTCTGGAAGCTATCGTTTAACAAAGTCGATGCTTTCCCAATTGATCCAAGTGCCTTTTATGGTTGGCTATGAAGTGGACACCAAAAATCGCAGCAAGTTAATCCGTTTGTCCTTTACATTGTGCCATCTGCTGCTCCATGTAATCTGAAAGAATTTTAGTATTTTCGATAGCAGCCCTTTTCTCTTTCTTTTCTTAGAGCTTGTCTTTCCTTTCCTATGTCCCTTCGCTCCTCTGACCAGAGCAACAGATTTTGGTGAAGCATCTGCCTCTTGGAAATTCTCCCAAGCTACTCTACCTAGCAAGCATCTCAAAACCCTGTGCTCCATCCTTAATTCTTCTAACTTGTTTGCTTAAATCAGCACCATAGGACATACACTGTCTTTACTCAGTGATGGTTACTGGAATTAAAAATTTTTAAGTTACATATGAAAAAAGGGTACACAAGAACAAAATAAATCATAATTGCTTTTTTTAGGTTGCTATTAATTATACACAGCTAAGTTTTTTGGGAAACAATATGGGGGAGTGGAAAAGTGTGAGATTTAAGAATCAGATAAAGCCTATTTAAGTATTAGATTCAACCCGTGGCTTTTCCAGTGGCCAGCTGTGCAACTTGTGCTGTTACTTACTCTTTTGGAATCTTACCTTTTGCTGCTTTAAGAGAGGTACTCTCTTTGGAGTACCTCTCTTAAAGTACTGCATAGCATTGGTAGGAGCCTAGATGGCAATCCTTTAGACTATACCTTTCTCTTTAAAAGTATATTAGAAAATGATATTCAGTTAAACAAATCTTTTGACTATTTTAGAGCACTTAAATGAAGTAAAACTAATCTACCCATTTTCAAATAAGTAGATAAAATAGATAAAGTGGCAACTAAAGAGATAATAACTTCCCTTTGGTGATTCAGAAGTCAGCTAATACCATATAAAAAGAAAAAAACTCAAAGGGAAACTTCTGGCTGATAGAATGTCAGGTAAGTAACTGAAAGTCTGTTGTAAATATCACCAACTCTGAGATGTGTTCTGGTTCTGTTCTAAACCAGGGGCTCTTAAACTACTACCCACTACCATCCCTCAGAAAGCTCTGAAACTCTATCATGCCAAACTGAACCCTATATCAATAGAATCAGCCTCTCTGACAGTAGCACCCAACTGATTCCATAGCACAGCCATGTTTGGAAAACAGAGATTTTCCTAAGCCTTCTGAAAGAAGTCAGTGTGAAAATGAATCACCTGCGGATCATTTTACAATGTAGATTCTGATTCATTAGGTGTGGAGCAAGACTCTAGAATCGACCTCCCAAAAAGTTCTTAGGGAATGCTGATGCCACTACTCTAGCACCCTACAATGAGTAGCAAGCTCTAAATTGAGATAATGATTACTGCTCAATATTCACATGGAATTGTCAAGATACAGTTTATTTATATCCATTATGCAATATGAGCCCAAAGAACATATACCTCTCTTATAGTTAGCCCTCACATATTCCCAAAAATTTTACCATAAAAATTAGCAAGAATATGAGGCACATGATGCATTCAGTCAAATATAAGTACATTAATTAGGTTGGATTATTCCTGTGACTGCCCCTCCTGTGGTGCTGGAATTTGCAGGTACATTCATGGTACTCAAACACACTCTTTGCCAGGGCAAAATTTTAGCCAAGCAAGTTTTCTTAGAGACTTCACACTTCTCCCAGAGCTTTAGCTGGATTTCCTGATACATGGCATGAGGGCTTAGAAAAATAAAACCACAGAAGTTCATTTAATACTGCAATGTATACCAGGTGTTTACATGAAGGAACTAATCCAACTTAGATTCAACTCATCCCATGTCTCGCATCTCCAAAGTGAACAACATTTATGATTTTGAGGCCGTTTCCAATAGAAGGTGCCAGCGCAGTAGAGAGCAGAGTGCTGAATCAGCCACTGCAATGCTTACTGATTGCTTTATAGTACAAGGCTTGGTTTATCTCTAGCAGGAAATATGAGTCCACTGATAGCAGACTATTTACTGTATCAGCTTCTCGGCAGCCTTTAATCAAGCCAGGATCCCAGCATGTAAGTCCAGATCTTCAAATCTTTCTAGTGGAAACACGGTCGTCCATAAATCCTTAATTCATAGAAGCAGTTTTCCTTGGGAATTGCTGAGGGCAAGATTCTGCTCTCATAGAACTTCTCGGCAACAAATTCACCATTTTCTGTTTAATCCATGAGAGCACCTACTTGAGGATGAATGCAGAGCTTAAAACGGGAAAGGCGGGAATTAAAATTGTTTCATTCCTGGCCCGTTCATCTAAGCCTCCTCCAATTATGATCTTGCAGTTATTTCCTCCTTAAGGTTTATGAAAGTTAGAGAGATATGCCTTGAGAAGAGAGGAGGGAAAGGAAAATGAGCACTTAGGATGCGCTGGGGGATACAGGTAGAAAGCTACAAAGATTTCTCAAAAAAATGACTTCCACCTTTCTAAAACTGTATTGACAATATTAAGGGTCCAATAGCAAAATATACAAAGAAAACTTGTGTAGTAAGAATTGCAGTCATCTAACATACAATAGCAGAGTTGGTCTCCTTTTTCTGGGTCAGAGATGATTAATCAGGAGTTCTTGGGCAGCTAAAGGGTCCCTGAGGATTTTAGGGGATATACTGACCTCAAAATTTAGGTACCAAATTATGTAAAAATAGCATTTATTTTTCCTGGGAAAAGTTTCCATAGGTTTCATCAAATCTTAAAATAGCTCACAGATCTAGGAACGAGAAAAGGTTAAGAACTATCCATTCATGCATTCGTTCATTCAAAAAGTTTTGCTTACTCTCTACTCTGTCACTCACTGTTCCAGACACTGAGAATATAGCAATGAACAAAACAAATATCTTTGTCTCCTAGAAGCTTATATTCTTCTGGGAGGAGATGAACAATTAGTAAGTAAAAGAGATAACATATTTGGCAGCAAAGAGTGCTACAGAGAAGAACAAAGCAGAGAGGAGGAACAGCGAAAGTCAGTGTTTGGGTGTAGTAATTTAAAATCATATGGGCAGTGTGGGTCTTACCTCGTAGGTGCCATTTGAGCAAAGACCCAAAGGCTTAGGCGAATAAGCCATGAACATATATGGGGCAAGAGCTTTCCAGACAAAGATAACTCCTGATTTATAAACAGCCCTGAGACAGGAGCATACCCGACAAGTTCTAAGAGTAGCAAGGAGGACAGTGTGCCTGGCAATGAGTGAGGAGGGAGACAGCAGGAAATAATATCAGACAGATAAGAGGAAAGGACCACATGTGTGGCAGCTACAGACCATTATAATAACTTTGGCTTTTACTGTGCGGAAGACAGAAAATCACTGAAGGGTTTTGAGAAGGAGCAATTTACTCTGATTTATACTTTTTAAAGATCACTGTGGCTACTGTGTTGAGACTAGTTCTAGAGAAAGGATAGCAGAAGCTGGGAGAGCCAGGGTTAAATAAGAAATAGTCATGGGAAAGTGTAGGAAATAGTTACTTCCTACATATATTTTCAGTGTGGAGTCAATAGGATTTGCTAATGGATCACTTATGGAATGAGAGGAAGCAAAAACTCCAAGGTTTTTTGTTTTGTTTTGATTTGTTTTTGACTTGCAAATCTCCATTTTATTTTTTATTTTTTGTATATTTTTTATTGGAGTTCAATTTGCCAACATATAGCATAACACCCAGTGCTCATCCCGTCAAGTGTCCCCCTCAGTGCCCATCACCCAATAGCTCCAACCCCCCGCCCACCTCCCCTTCCACTACCCCTTGTTCATTTCCGAGTTAGGAGTCTCTCATGTTCTATCATCCTCACTGATATTTTCACTCATTTTCTCTCCTTTCCCCTTTATTCCCTTTCACTATTTTTCATATTCCCCAAATGAATGAGACCATATAATGTTTGTCCTTCTCCAATGGACTTACTTCACTCAGCATCATACCCTCCAGTTCCATCCACGTCAAAGCAAATGGTAGGTATTTGTCATTTCTAATGGCTGGGTAATATTCCATTGTGTACATAAACCACATCTTCTTTATCCATTCATCTTTCGATGGACACCGAGGCTCCTTCCACAGTTTGGCTGTTGTGGACATTGATGCTATAAACATTGGGGTGCAGGAGTCCTGCCATTTCATTGCATCTGTATCTTTGGGGTAAATCCCCAGCAGTGCAATTGCTGGGTCATAGGGTAACTCTATTTTTATCTCTTTGAGGAACCTCCACACAGTTTTCCAGAGTGGCTGCACCAGTTCACATTCCCACCAACAGTGCAAGAGGGTTCCCCTTTCTCCACATCCTCTCCAATATTTTTGGTTTCCTGTCTTGTTAGTTTTCACCATTCTCACTGGTGTGAGATGGTATCTCATTGTGGATTTGATTTGTATTTCCCTGATGGCAAGTGATGCAGGCATTTTCTCATGTTGTTGGCCATGTCTCTGTCTTCCTCCATGAAATTTCTGTTAATTTCTTTTGTCCATTTCATGATTGGATTGTTTGTTTCTTTGCTGTTGAGTTTAATAAGTTCCTTATAGATATTGGAGACTAGCCCTTTAACTGATATGTCATTTGCAAATATCTTCTCCCATTCTGTAGGTTGTCTTTTAGTTTTGTTGACTGTTTCTTTTGCTGTGCAGAAGCTTTTTATCTTGATGAAGTCCCAATAATTCATTTTTGCTTTGGTTTCCCTTGCCTTCATAGATGTATCTTGCAAGAAGTGGTTGTGGTCAAGTTCAAAAAGAGTGTTGCCTGTGTTCTCCTCTAGGATTTTGATGGATGCCTGTCACACATTTAGGTCTTTCATCCATTTTGAGAAAGACTCCAAGGTATTTGAAATAAAGCATTAAAGAGGACAGAATTACCTGTGATGGATGTGGACACATTAGGAAGGAAGGGCTGATTGAGATTTCAGTTTGGGGTATGTTAAGTTTTAGATGCCAATGAAATATCTAAGTGTTGATGTTTAGTAGTTAGATATAGGTGTATGGAATTCAAGGGGAAGGTCTGGACTGAGGATATAAATTTAGGAGTCGATGGCATACAGGTAATATTTTAGGCATGACTCTAGATAAGATTACTCAGGGAGAGGGTGTAGACACAAGTCAAATTCAAAGACTGAAGCACTTCTGAGTTGAGAGATCTAGGAGATGAGGAGGACCCTACAAAGAATGGAAGGAGTGATCAGTGAAGACAGAGAAAATCAGGAGCTCATGGAGTTCTGGAAGCCAAGCAAAGAAAGGGTTTGGAGGAAGGCAAAGTGATCAAATGTGCTCAAGTTCTATTATGAACTAGCAGGTGTCCATTGGATTTGGGAATGCAGCAGTTGTTGCTGACTTTGACAAAAGTGGGTTGTGGGAGAAGCCTGACTAGAGAGGCTTTGAGAGAGAATGAGGGAGGAAAAAACAAACAAACAAAAATCAAAACTGGAAACAATCTCTCCTTTAGGGAATTTTGCTAGCAAAGGGACAAAGAAATCGGAGAATAGCTAGCAGAAAACTAAGGTCAAATTATATATATGTATTATATATGCCTATATGTATATGTGAGAGAGAATGGAGAACATGTTAATACACTAATGGGAATGATCCATTCCCACAAAGAATATCATTTATGTTTCTTCACAGACCTTACTTACCTTCTCTTTCTGATTTTTGACTGATTTATTTTTAGTCAAAGTACCAACTGCTAAAGAAAAACATCACTGCCTACACTTTTTCAGTAATTCATTTTACTGGTTCAAAACACTTGTGATCAGAAGTGGCTTCAAGTTCTTTTTCTTTTAAATAACTGTGTGAATATGGTAAATTTGCTTTATCCTTGTACTCTTTATCTTCAATCTACAGGCTGAGTAGATCTAAGAAATAGTAACACACACATATTTCTTGGCAATCCATAAAAGCAGCATTCTGGAGACAAGTGACATAAAACCAGAGAATGATCAAACTTCCTAATTATATAACCATTTCATTATTTTTCTCTGCAGACTTAGAACATTGGGGATTTTTCATGTGGTTTTTAATGAAAGTCACCAGATAGAAAACAACAAAGTCATTCAAAAGGTATACACAAAGTTCACTTAATACATGGATGATATTAAGAGAGCATCCTTCTTGCACTATTCCAATGGATACCATTAATGAAAATTATAAAAATTCAGCTAGGCCTAAATTATATATATATATATATATATATATAATCTCCTAGGATGTGACTTAGTGTTATTGGTTGAATTGTGTTCCCGCAAAAGATGATGAAGTCCTAATCCTTAGTACTTGTGAATGTGACTTTATCTGAAATTGAGTCTTTAAAAAAAAAAGAAGAAGAATATTTTATTTACCTTTTTGAGAGAGAGAGAAATAGTGAAAGAGAGAGCATGAGCAGACAGAGAGGGAAAAGCAGGCTCCCCACTGATCAGGGAGCCCAAAATGGGGCTTGATCCCAGGACCCTGGGATCATGACCTGAGCTAAAGGCAGATGATTAACTGACTGAGCCACTCAGATGTCCTTGGAAATTGTGTCCTTGCAGATGACCAAGTTAAGATCATTAGAGTGGGACCTAATCCAATATGATTAGGCCCTTATAAGAAGGACAACATTGGACACAAAGGCAGACATGCATAGATGAAAGATGATGTGGAAACACAGAAAGAAGGCCATCTGTATGTCTGAGGCTACCAGAAGTAAGAGAAAATGAAATGCAGTCTTTCTTATAGTCCTCCGAAGGAACCAGTCCTGCCATGACAGTGCCAATAGCTTGATCTCAGATGTCTAGCCTTCAGAACAGT
Source organism: Vulpes lagopus (assembly GCF_018345385.1). Lineage (NCBI taxonomy): Eukaryota > Metazoa > Chordata > Mammalia > Carnivora > Canidae > Vulpes > Vulpes lagopus. The sequence continues at coordinate 90,203,788 of NC_054828.1, read as the reverse complement.
GAGACAATAAACTTCTGTTATTTAAACCATTCAGTTTGTGGTGCTTTGTTATGGCAGCCCAGAAAATTAATCTACCAATAAATAGGATTTATTGTGTTTCTTAAATATTAAACAGATAAACAAAAACATACAAACAAAATCATGGTGCTCTACTTTGGCTGTCAATTTTAGGATCACCATGACTCCCGGCTTCCTGGTGAAGCCAATTTGGCAATACTGCCAATTAGCTCTTACAGCAGCAGTTTTGTTTATTTACAAGGAGAGCTAACTTCAAGTTCTAGTTGACAAAGAAGGAATTACAGTGCTTGGAGACTTAATTTTGTATCCCTAAACATTGTTGAGATAGCCCAACTCTGGGAGGTAGCATTTGCTGATTTTTAAAAAATTATTTATTTATTCATGAGAGACACAGAGAGAGAGAGGCAGAGACACAGGCAGAGGGAGAAGCAGGCTCTTTGCAGGAGCCTGATGTGGGACTTGATCCCGGACCTGGGATCACGACCTGAGTGAAAGGCAGCTGCCCAACCGCTGAGCCAAGTAGGTGTCCCCATTTGCTGATTTTTTTTTAGTATATTCACAGAGTTGTGTATCATCCTTATAATCTTTAAGTTTAGAATATTTTATCATCCCAGGAGGAAATTCCTTATCCAAAAGTAGTCACTCCCCATTTCTCCCCTTGCCCCAGCCACAGACAACTACTCACCTACTTTCTATCTGTAGATATGACTCTCCTGGATATTTCATTTAAATGGAATCATACAACATGTGGTCCTTTCTAATCAGCTTATTTCATCTACCATAATATTTTTAAGATTTGTCTATGTTGTAGCATGCATCAGTAGTTCATTCTGTTTTTTTTGCCAAATAATATTCCATTGCATAAATATACAACATTTATTTACCTATTCATCAGTTTATAGACAGACATCTGTGTTCTTTCAAGTGTTGGTTATTGTTAATAATGCCATTTGTACATCTGTGTAGAAGTCTTGTGTGTGGACATATTTTTATTTCTCTTGGATTATAGCTAAGAATGGAATTACTGGGCCATGTGGAAACTATATTTAGCAATTTGAGGAACTACTAAACTGTTTTCCAAAGTAACTGCACCATTTTACATTCCCATCAGCAATGAATGAAGGTCCCAATGCCTTTACATCCTTTCCAATACTGTTTATTGTCGCTCATTTTATTATAGCCATTCTAATGGGTATGGAGTAGTATCTCATTCTGGTTTATATTTACATTTTTCTAAAGACTAGTGATGTTGAGCATCTTTCCTGTACTCATTTGTCATCTGCAAGTCTTCTTGGACAAATGTCTATTTAAATTTGCAGTATTTAAAAAAAAAAAAAAAAGTCTTTGTCTTTGTTAATGGCACCAAGCTACTAAAACCCTTGGAAATGCTACAGTGATAAATATCTTTTGTATGCTAATGAAGTGACTGGAGGCTGGGTGCCCCTAAATAGCCTGAGGATCAGAACTGATCCTAAGAAAGACCAAGGCATGATTAGGAGGTTGGGATTTTCAGCCTCATTCTTGACCTTTCAGGAGGATAGAGGGGCTGGAGGTTGAATTACCAATGATTTAATTAATCATGTCTATGTTATGTAACCTCCATAGAAAGCCCTAAACAGTGGAGTTCAAAGAGCTCTTGAGATGGTGAACCCAGATGGTGTATGTGCCATACACCGCCATACACCTCCAGGAGGATGGTGTACCCCAATTCCACAAAAAGATAGAAGTTGATTTTTTAATGACCCTTTGGAATCTTTCCCTACGAGCCTCTTCATCTTTTATATCCTTTACATTAAACCAGTAAATTTAAGTAAAGTGCCCGCAAGTTCTAGCAAAGTATCAAATCTGAGGAGAGGGCTGTGGGAAGCCCCAATTTATATCTGATTGGTCAGTTTGAGATTCACAATTGGTTTGAGATTCACAAGCGGCATCTGAAGTGGAGCCGTCTTGTGGGACTGAATCCTTTAGGACACCCAGCTGGTGTCAGAGCGAATTGGTTGTCGGTGTTGGAAAGGACCCCACAAAATCTTTGCCCATTTTATACTGTGTTATTTATCTTGTCATGATTAAGTTGGTAACACTTTTTTATATATTCTAAGTCTATTATCAGATATATGACATGACATACAAATATTTTCTAGCATTGTGTGGGTTGTCTTCACTGTCTGGATGGCATCATTTGAAGTTTAAAAGTTCCTAATTTTGATGAAGTCCAATTTATCTATCTTTTTCTATTGTTATATATGCTTTCAGTATATCTAAGAAACCATTTTTTAACCCAAAGTCACAAAAGTTTATTAATGTGCTTTTTTTCTGTGAGTTCTATAGTTTCAACTCCTATTTTGAGGTCTATGTTTCATTTTGATTTAATTTTGCATGTAAGGTAAAGGTCTATTGATCATTTTTAAAATATTCCATTTAGCTTCCAAATCATTGCTAACCAAAAAGTCAAATATGTGTAACTTGGCTCCCAAATCCTATATATAATTTGTCAGCAAGAGCAATCAAATAAGCCAGTTTTATTACTTGTATCAGAGATAAAATGAGAATATAAATTTGAGTTCAGGAAACTGATGTGATCACCATTGCATGGCTAGAGGTCTGTATATCACCTTGGTATATTCAACTATTCTTTTGGTTCTTTTATGACATGTAAAGTGGGAAAAGATCCAGTTCTCCATCCCCCTTCCATTGGAGAATTAAGGGAATCAAAGAAAATTATGAATAGGAAAGCCCTTTGAAAAGTCGACTGTTGTAAGAAGGTATTCACAACAATAAGTTTTGCCAAATGCCTCCTAAATGCCTCTTAAAACCATAATGCTATAGGCAGCAAAAGGCTACACACAGGGACCTCACTGAAAATTAGTCCTTCGCTGATCCTCTCTACAGGCCTACACCGACAAGGAGGTTCAAGAAGTTCCTTCCCTAGGAGACGTTGATGCAGAACCAGGCTTGGGAATCACAGGTTGTACTGACCTAACAACAGGACTACTCTGTGAATTGCAGTTATTATTCACATCTAAAAAGAATAGCAAAAAACTGACAGGTGTAGCCTGACTTTAAATGATAAAGATTTTGTGATATAGATTAACCTTGTCAGTCAAAAGAAGAAGAAAAAGACAAAAGAAAAAAAAATCTTACTCATTTTCCCTTAAATTACCTGTGTGTTTGATGAAAAAGCATCATACAGTTTGTAAGCACAATAGCGGACAAGAAGCTATATTGATAACCTGGTGGTACCCCAATGTAAAGATATCATGCTTAATTAATACTGTCTTGGAAATCAGTACCCCAAGAATGCAAAAGAGTCACCAAAGACCATGGTGATAAAAAACATCAAGATCAAACATCTTAGAGCTGTTCGAACCCAAATAATCCCTGCAGTCAGATTCATACCTTGTCTCATTCCTGATTCTTATCTAATGGTTTGTTTCTTATGTTTTCCTCTGAAGCCCTTACTAAGACTGTCCACCCCTTAAGGACAGAATCTAGCTTTACTCTTCTTTTGCAACTCCAGGAGCACCTAGCCCGTGGTAGGCATTTGATCAGCTGGAGCCAACTAGCTGAAGCAGCAGGGACAAATGTAGCTCCCTATACAGCCCATTTGGTTATAAGGGGGAATTTACAAATTATTTTTGGGGGAAATTACAACTTCTAAGTGCATATTGGAAGAGGGAATTCTAGTTTTTGCTACAGAGTGGGGATAAAACTTACCAAAGTATGCAAGTCACCTTCTGTAGAATACATCTGCAGAGCTGGGTTATGATACTTGTTTTTTCTTATGTGGTTGAGTTTGTAAAGAAACCACTCCCCCATGCAAATCCATTCCAATAAAAATCAAATATTCTGTCTGTTGAAACCTGTGACATAGCCCTCATTAATACACAAGCTAGCTCAGCGCCATCACCTATCCAGCTGTACCTCATAGTTTCTAAATCATGATTTGGGAATTACAGTCTGGTCATAAAATGTTTTATTCCTTGCATTTGGAAAACAGAATCGATTAGCACACACAAGCAGAAACACACTTATATTATTAGTGAAAGGGGTTTGTTTTTTGTAGACATAGAAAAATCCACCATAGGTCAACCATCCACTCCCTGTACACACTTCCATGGACATTTATTTCTTCAGCTACTGGCCAATAAAAAGGAAATACCATTCACTGTGCCATTCTGGTATAAAGTACAGTGAAGTAGACTCATCAGAAATACACTAAAAATAGCCAGCTCTGATTGTAATCAGGGATAGAGTGTTCATATTAATGTTCTGTTTCACTCTGAAATTTTCCCTCATTTTTTCTTATGCATTTGGATCCTGCTCTCTCCAAAAATTATGGAGTTGCCTATCCTGCCTGGAGATTTGAATTCTAACCACAAGCTTAGCTCTCTCAAACCATTAGGCAAGCCACCAAGACTGCAGTAAGTTGGCACCACTCACTGTCTTCTATATGGTGATCATTTAGAGTTTTCATTAGGGCATTTGGACCTTTTGGCAAAAAAGAGTAGATTCTATACCAACCAATGGTACATGCAGGTCTCTGGAGTTGGCCAGTCTCAGATACCAAGAGAGCAGGCCTAAATATGTGCTTTTTAAATGCAGGGTCAGCACTGATGGACTTCCAACCAACACAACCACCACGCATTCATGTAGTGCTTCCACAGCCAGCAACTTGATTTGATTTGCACTGCTCTCCCATTCCTCATTTTGGACCATCTGCCTTGGCTGAAGGCCGAGCTGTTTGAAATGTTCTGTTTTCTCTAAAATGGTTTTCTGGATCACCCACAGAAAGACTTCCAGAATATTCCCTTTCCATTCTTTCTCCCTCCCCCTTCTCTGCTATAAAAACAAGCTATCATATCATTCCAACTTTACTGGTGCCCATAAATTCTCCTCTAGGAAGTCAGCTGAGGTTCAGACCTTTGGCTGCCTTGGCCTGCTACTGCCCCTGCTCTGACCAACACACCTCCCATGGTGGAGTGAATCTGGTGACTAGAAAGGGCTGTGCCAAGTGCTCCTATGATTTATCTTTACCTCCTGACATGAGCGATTGGCAGTTAAAATGCTTCAAGTTCTCCCTGCTGTTGATGCAGAGTTGCCCATCATGCCTGGACTGTAATGAACCACTAAGCTATCCACAGCTTCAATCACCAAAATTTCCCAATCATCTTTGTCTTCTTGGTACAACCAGGTGTGTGTGTGTGTGTGTGTGTGTGTGTGTGAGTGTGTGTGTATGTATGTACTTGCATGTGTGGGAGCTGGAGCTCCTCATATACTCTGCAGGATGTGGGAAGGAAGCCGGGGAAGAGAGTGTGGAATATCATTCTTCAGCATCTGTCTCTCAAAACTGCTCTAGTTTTTTTTTTTTTTTATTTGTTTCCATAGAAGCAAAAGGAGGGATGGGGGAGACTGTAGTCAAATAGAACATTCCTATAGCAGAAGCAAAAGAACTAGTGACTTTTTTTTCATCCCTTTTTCTTATGTCACCCCCACTCAGTTTGAAATTTCCAGGTAATTTGCCTTTTTGAGATACAGAATGGGGATAAGAAGAGGCTGGCAGGGTGCTGTGCACAAGTATATACTGAGGTAGGAAGGATGCTAAATTTTCTATAAGACTCTGTGACCCTCATGTATTTCATTTGAGTATCTATATTCCTTTCCCAGTCCAATGCATTTCCTTGACTTCACTATTTCATCTCTCATGAAATTAAAGAATGTACATAGAATCTCCTTTTAATAACCACTTGAACACAGCACTTTATAAAACCGTCTTTTAAAACTATAGCTTGAGTGTGCCTGGATGGCTCAGTCTGTTAAGCACTTGCTTTTGGCTCAGGTCATGATCCCCGGGGCCTGGGATGGAGCCCTATGTCAGGCTGTCTGCTCAGATGGGAGTCTGTTTCTCCATCTGCCCCTCCCCCTGCTCATGCTCCCTCTCTCCCTCTCAAATAAATAAATAAATAAATAAATAAATAAATAAATAAATTTAAAAAATAAAATAGAACTATAGCTTGATATTACATAAATCCATTTCCTGTAAAAATGTTTCTAAATAAGCAAGTATACCTTCTAAAGCAAATGATTTAAAAATTATTATTTAAGCAAAATGTAACATGTCTTACAATCTTTGAAATGGAAAAACTAAAGTACTATAGGTGTTTAAGATACACAGGTGGATGCATTTATAAAAATCATGTTCATTTCACTGTGTATAAATTTTACATTAAGAAATAATGGTAAACAAATATCAAACTCTAGATAAAGATCTGCATGCTGAAGTAGTCAGGGGTGAAGTGTATTGATATCTGCAGTTTATATTGAAATGCTTCAAAAATAGGATGAATACATATGTAGTAGTTAACATAGTAAAATAGGTAATTGTAAAATTAAGGTGGTGGGTATATGATCACTGTACAATTTCTTCAACTTTTCTGTATAGCAAAAAGTTTTCATAACAAAGCACAGGTGTGACATCAGAGTGGCACAGCCCTTAGAATTGGGAGACTTGGATCCAACTCCCAGTGTGGTATGAATGCACTTTAAATGGGGTCAAGACCTTAACTTCAATGTACCATGGTTTCCCCAACTACAAAATGAGAATCTCAGATGTGTTTTTTGTACTGATAACCTATTATTTTATGAAACAAGCATGTATTAAATGGTCAGAGACCTTCGATTCATAGGAATCTTGGGCTCTTATTTATTGAATTTATGTAGTCCAAAGGAAACACTGAAAATCCTATTATCCAACATTTTACCAATTGGAAAGCTCTAATGTGCCTTTCTGATCATCTCATCTCTCCCAGTGCAGACTTCTCATCTGGTGCCAAGTGCAGATGCCAGAAACACGGTGGGTGGGAATAACCTCTCCAAAACTGGGGCTGGTAAAGATTGGTCTGGATAATTTGAACGAAAACAATTAGACTGCTGGCCTATGGTGTGCTACCCAAACTATTTTGATGTGATTATATCTCATTGCCCTTTCAGCCCTGGAGTCTGACATCCAGGCCGAGGAGGCAGCCACCTACAGGGTAGGTATCTGGGGCATTCCGAAGGTGGGTCTTCCTCCACACTTCCCTTTGTAGCCCCCAAACCTCATCCTGTATTCCCAGGTCAAAATAGCTGTCACTATGAGTTAATAATGTGACTGAGGCTGGGTTTCTTATTAAAAATACAATTCCTCCTAGAGTGGGCAACACATTCTATTGCTGCAGCCATTCATACCCGATTATTAATGACTACCTTAGACCATTTGGTCGACTAAAGCAGAATAACATAAACTGGGGAGACTTATAAATAACAGAAATTTATTTCTCACAATTCTGAAATCTGGGAAGTCCCAGATCAAGGCACTGGTGGATTCAAGGTCTGGTGAGATCTGCTTCCTGGTTCATAGATGATCATCTTTTCCCTGTTTCCTCACATTATAGAAGAGATAGGGAGCTCCTGGCATCTCTTTTAGATAGATACTAATTTCATTCATGAGGGTAGAGCCCTCCCAAGGGCCCTACCACCTAACACCATCTCATTGGACATTAGGATTTAACATATGAATTTTCAACATTCATTCATAGTAATAATATTCAAATCCTTTCCAGATATTTATAATGGGAAGAGAACAAGTACTATTATGAGAATTTTCTCACCTCCCGCAATACTCTTGCAGTCTCATACCAAAGCCAGAACTTGCCTTTTAGTCTGAAATGGAACCAATATACAAAGCATCCTTAATAAACCCACCTAGAAGCCATTTATCTTATCTTTTATTTTATTCCCTTCTTCCTTAATTCATTCAACCACCTAAAGGTTATTAAGCATCTCTAACTTTCAAGGAACTATGCTAGCTTCAGAGGATACAGTGGGGAACAAGACAAGTATGGCCCTTAGCATTGAGGAAATGACATTCTCACATGGTGACCTGAAAATTACCTGGTTTTAGTACTGAAAATCTCATGTCCTGGGAACCCCCTCAGTCCTGAGCAGATCAAAATAGTTGGTCACCTTAGTTTGATGTATAAACTATAATATGTGTTATAATGCAATTATAATTGTTTGAGGATTGCAAAGATGCTCTGGGTGTTTACAGTCTTCCTTAACCTGTGGAGTCCTAGAAAGCTCCTCTGAGGTCATGGACATGTGAGCTAAGACAAAAAATGAGACTGTGAGAGAGTTTCAGGTAAAGAGAAGTCACACTCAGAAACTGTGAAGTCAAAAGGAGTGTGGTGTGTTTAAGAAACATAAGGTGACTTTATGTCTTGGTTGGCCTGGAACTGCCCTGGTTATAGCCTGTTGCCCTGGCCTGCTCATAAACAGTGCCCCTGTTCACTTTCACAAGTGTCTTGGTTTGGAAAATGACTACAGATTCACCACAGAGAAATTACAAGATGTCCACATGACTAGAACAAAGGGACTGAGGGAGAGCAAATGAAGCTGCTGAGATGGCAGAAATCCAATTGTCCAGGGTTTCGGGGGAGACATGAAAGGTTTGGGACATTATTGTAAAAAATACAAGAACAGTGCAAAGAGTCAGATACAGAGAAGTAGCAGGATCACATGTGAATTTTAAACAAAGCACATGGAAGAGTGGATGTGAGAGATCCATTTAGCAGAGCTTTTGCTGTGATCCAGGAAGAGATGACAGTAGCCTAGATTGGGGTGGAAGCACCAAAAAGGGAGCTAAGAAGATAATTTAAAAAGATGTTTAGAAGGAATAATTGATAGAGTTCAGTATGATGGCTGTAAGATCCTGGCAGCGGGAATGTCAGGGCTGCCATGATAGGCCACGTGGGGGGACAAGTGGGAAGAGAGGAAAGGGGATTAGCTTCTGCAAAGAGAAGACTAGACATAGAAGAGCTATAAAGGTTTAAAGACCATATAAATTGAATTCCCAGTTAGTCTGACTGAAATCACCTGTACAAGGATCTGCAAACTGTTTCTATAAAGGGCCGATAGTGAAGATGAGGCTTTGTAGGCCATACGTATCTGTGGCAACCTGTCTTCTCCATCATTTTAATGAATAAGCAACCACAGACAATATGTAAACATATGGGTGGCTGAGTTCCAAGTAAACTTTATTTATGGACAGTGAAATTTGAATTTCATACAACTTTCACATGTCACAAAATATTTTTCATTTGATTTTTTTATCCATTTTATTTTATTTTTTAAAAGATTTTATTTATTTATTCATGAGAGAAACACAGAGAGAGAGAGAGAGGCAGAGATACAATACAGGCAGAGGGAGAAGCAGGCTCCCTGCAAGGAGCCCAATGTGGGACTCAATCCCGGACCCTGGGATCACGCCCTGAGCTGAACCGTTCAGATGCTCAACCGCTGAGCCACCCAGGTGCCCCTTCATCAGCCATTTTAAAAGGTAAAATCATTCTTAATGTGCAGGTCCTATAGAAACAATCAGTGCCTGAATTTGGCTTTGGATTGTGGTTGACCAAACCCTGGACCAATATACCCATTTTCTTAACACAGAGTATAGCATAGCGTCTTATCATATACGTTCTTAGGTAGAATTATGAAAAAGCTCACCCCAAATGCTTTCCCTTTCTCCTTGTCCCTAGAACAAGGAAGACATTTACAGTCTCTTCATGCCTAATCTCTAATTCATCTTTTAAACAAGTCTTTTATTTCTAAAAAAATGTTTTCTCTTTCTTTAATCTTTTTTTGGGGGCCTTCCTTCTCTCTGCTTTCCCCACTTAAGGCTCCTATTTTATTGTATCAATTTGTTTTCTCACTAATAAATTTTGCTTTTACTATCAGAAGTATTACTGGATTTGACATTTTTAGTGAGGATGCTGAGATTTCTCCAGTTTTTGTTTATCACTTGCCTTTTCATAATCATGGACAGCCTCAGACCTTCCTAAATAAAGGATTAATGCTTACACAGCATGATCTACACCTGGCAATCTATTAGCAATTAACAGCCATTACAAATAGTCAACCCAAGATCCAGAGGCTGCCAGCTTCATAGGAAGTAGGGGGCCAACTTACATTGTTAATGATATGCACAGCATTTTTTTTTAATTTTTATTTATTTATGATAGTCACAGAGAGAGAGAGAGAGAGAGAGGCAGAGACACAGGCAGAGGGAGAAGCAGGCTCCATGCACCGGGAGCCCGATGTGGGATTCGATCCCGGGTCTCCAGGATCGCGCCCTGGGCCAAAGGCAGGCGCCAAACCGCTGCGCCACCCAGGGATCCCAGCATTTTTTTTTTTATTATTGAAGAATAATTAACATACATTATTGTATTAGTTTCAGGTATACAACAGTGATATTCAATATTTATATACATTATGAATGGTCACCACAATAAGCCTAATTACCATCTGTCACTATACAAAGTTGTGCCTGGCCGTCAGCTGGGACAGGGGCCACCCCTGCCCACTAGTGCCTCTGCAGCACAGGATTTTTTTTTTAATTTTATTTATTTACTCATGAGAGACACACACAGAGAGAGAGAGAGAGAGAGAGAGAGAGAGAGAGAGAGGCAGAGACACAGGCAGAGGGAGAAGCAGGCTCCATGCAGGGAGCCGGACGTGGGACTCGATCCTGGGTCTCCAGGATCACACCCTGGGCTGAAGGTGGCGCTAAACCACTGAGCCACCAGGGCTGCCCTGCAGCACAGGATTAAATATATTAGCGCTTGTCCAATGGCATCTGAAACTCTACACTAGTCATAAATACAGGTTTTTTAAAGAGAAATACAGTTCTATATGTATGATAGTTTCTAAAACTCACCTAAGACTCATCTGTGAGCAGGGGAATGACTGTCATTCCTGCTTGTTTCATTATAGAGCAGTTAGACTGCAAGTCCTCTCTAAATAAAATGCATCTCACCAAAAATGTGTTTGTGCAGAACAGGCTTGTGTCCAGCAGCACCTTTACTCCTGTCTTGTGTTTCTCTGTATGGAATTATACCTCAAATCAAGGCCAACATCTGCCCAAATGCATAGCTTACAAAATGAAAGAAAATTTGACTCAGCAAGCAGAAGAATTGGAATAGTATCAATGGAATCTTTCTTTCTTTCTTTTTTTTTTCCCTCTCCAGAGCTAGACTAGGTGTAACTTATGAAAACTTTGCCAAGATTTTGGAGGAGAGCAAAATCTTGATGCTATGAATGTAACAAGGAGTAGGAAGGCAAAGTAGGAACATACACATTTTGTTGAGCCAGTTCAGATGCAGCCTGTCATAGGGTGGGGATACCATTGCCTTTACCGTCTTTCACATCAAGAGCAGTCACCATTGTGTGTCTGGGTGGGTCAGTCAGTTAAGTGTCTGCCTTTGGCTCAGGTCATGGTCCCAGGGACCTGGAATTGAGTCCTATATTAGGCTCCCTGCTCCCTGCAGGAAGTCTGCTTCTCCCTCTCCCTCTCCACCTGGCCCCTACTGGCACACTTGCTCTCTCTCTCTCTCTCTCTCTCTCTCTCTCACGTTCTCTCTCAAATAAATAAATAAAATCTTAGGGAGGAAAAAGTAGTCACCATTGCTCTGGAATACAATCTTTTATCTGGGAGGCAGCAGAAGTGGTATGGGGAGTTGAGAGGGCATGGGAGCATAGCGATTGATCATCATGCAGCATGTTTCCCCCTGCCCTTCCCACCACGGAGAACACCTGTGAAGATAACCAGTAGCTGAGGTATGATCCAACAATCTAGAACTTTGTGGGAGTCTCTACTATAGGAAAACTAGTGCTTTGATGTGCAGCCCTGTTTCCTCATAGACCCAACTCTGCAATTGGCTTCTTTGAAATGCTGCAGACCCAATTGGAGAATATTTAAAACTAAAAGTCTCAAGGGTATTAAAATGAATCCTGGCAACCAGATTGAGGCATGAGGATTTAAAAGATAGCAAGCACACGCCCTGCCACACAAGTATGTCTGGAGTCATACTGATGACCAGGGTGGGGATGCATGCCTAATGTGTGATGCATTCCTGGCTGCCCTGCATTTGGTTTACCTCAGTTGTCACAGACTCAGCCTTGTTAGATAAAAGGGCCACCACACTTCTTTGGCCCATAGAAATGGGCCATTTTCACAAACTCCTAATTCTGAAAGCATTCAGTGGATGGAGCCAGGGGAAGAAAAAAAAAAAAATACAGTTTAAAGGCATGCTTGGAATTTGCTAAGAGGCATGCATGGTCCTTTTGGAACCAAAATAGAATTTTTGATGAAGTATCTTGTGGTAAATTTGAAATATTAGCCCGGGGGCCCCAACAAGACATAATTCACTCCACTGGTGAGAACAAATCTCATTTCCACATCCATTCCTCTAAACTCATTACTGACCCGAGGGAAAACGGTAGCCTGGAGCAAGTTTTAATAAAGACACTGGTGGAGTCGTTGCTATAGTACTAAATGCAATAATGAGCAACAAGCCACTTGGTGGCAATGGACCCCTGGATCTGGAGAGACCCCAGAAGGCAGCTTCTGAAGCCTTGCAAATTCTAACCAGAGCAGAACACAATATCCAAAAAAGGTTTCCTTACTTTAGGTGATAATTTGTCATATAAGACTCACCCTGGCTTAAATGGTCTGATTGTCAGCTTGCCTTCAAATGAAAAATTGCTGAGAATAATTGATTTCAAATTAATTTTGATTTAAAATATAAAAAAAGAACCAGGCAGATGCAGTCAGGGGATTAAAAAAATAATAATAACTCTGGGGACAGAAAGACCTAGATTCACATTCCAAATCCAGGACAAACTTTATTCCCTCCTTAGAACTCAATCTCTGCCACTAAAAGTATGTGTTTAGCTAAACATAAGTTATCTGTGGGCAGAGTCCTGTGTCTT